>NC_043701.1:96378907-96416653 GCF_006229205.1 Suricata suricatta | reverse complement strand
CTCCCCATCTCCACCCCCACCCCCACCCCCACCCCGCTCTCCCAGAGAGACCGGTTGGCTCCAGTCCCTCCAAGCAACACCTTTTAGGCACCCTCGCTCCCAAGCCTCTGGACTGTTCATACAACAACCAGTGGCCGAGGGGGTATTCGTGGCCCAGGAGGCGCGGTGCTAACCCTGGGGCTAGGTGGGTGAATCAGACTCACCTTCCCTTTGGGGCCTGGGCCGCCCCCCACTCACCCACCCCTTCACGTCCCTGCTCTTCAGTTAAGTGACTCTTGCCAGGCCCCAGGTCTCAGCCCTTCCAGGGAAGCTGTCCTGCCACCACCCCCGCCCCCCTCTGTCCCCCGGCCTGAGTGGATTCCCCTCCGAAGGGAGCCTCCAACCCCCAGGTTTACCCCCTCCAATGAAGTGACAGCCTGTGCTCTCCTCTGCCTGCCCTCCCCTCCTCGGAGAACAGGCTGGTTTTCAGCGCTGATTTGTCAGCGTTCAGCACGTACCAGGCGGGGGCACGTAGGGGTGTGGTTCCTGGAAGCCGGAAGTCTGAAGGTAACCGGGGAGCCAGGTATTGGGGCCGAGTCCTACCAAGAGGCGCCAAGGCAGCAGGGGGCCAGGGAGCAGTCTCTTCATCACTGGGCGAACTCTGCCCGGGTTCACTTCAAGGCCCCGGGAGGATGGCAATAACCTGAGAACCTGAGTGAGACGCGTGAGGACCTCCTGGAGCCGAGGGTGTTCCCAGGGAGGTCCCTTTGGGCCCCTCCCAGCGCACTGGTGTCCATCTGTCCAAGTCCGAGGAGCTGGTAGCAATTCCAGCATGTTCCGGGGCGCTTATTGCTCAGGGGACTCCCAAGTTCTCTTTCCCAGAGCAGATCCCAGGTAAGCCAAGCCTCACGGCTGTGCCCGCAGCAGTCTGTCCAGGAGTGCTGGGACCGCATGGTCATATTCTTCCTCAAGGCTCTGGAGCAGCACCCGGGGTTCAGAGGAGACTGTGGGACACACTAACTAAGCCGTGCTCAGAAGCATACTCGCTGGTTAGGGGTGCTAGGAATCCTTGTCCTCAGCTCAACTTTCACCTCTACCCTGTCACTCCAACAGCCCTGCCAGGGCTGATTATCTTGCCGGCCCCCCATTAAGGCTAGGAATTCATCCAACTCTCAAAATGGCTGAGCAGCCCTGTTTCCCCAGCCATTTAGAAGCATCTGGAACATCCCCAGATGTGGACTCAATGGGCCACCTGTAACCCACTAGATAGGAGTATGTGGGGGGAGGGAAGGCACAAAATGCAAAGACAAAGGGTTATTCCTTCCCCCTCCCAGTCTTTCCCATGAAAGAGCCTTGAGGGCAGATTCAGAAGGAAAAAGTCATCAGCTTTCCATCCCTCAGGCACTTGTAGAGACCCCAATGGTCACCACTGGGCCCCCTTTGTTCTGTGACACAGGCAGGCGCAGTGGGGCCATGCTTCTCTGGAAAGGCCAGATGGAGATGTTGGGACCAGCCAACACCCTAGAGGAACCCGGTCTCCATTGTGCATTGAAATTCCCATTTGCCTGGGGCTGAGCTTCCCCTCAATCAAAGAGGGCCATCAGGGCGAGGGACAAAGCACAAACAAGGCCTGCAAGCCAAGAGCTGCTTGCAAAAATGGAGATAAACAGGCATTTCAGAGCTGTGCAGGCAGTGGGCATGGCCCCTTCTCTGGCTGGCACCGCTTGGCCCGTTGGTCTCCAAACATTCTCTCCATTTTGGAGACGTCAGGTTGGTTTGAACCCAAGACCTGACTGTTCAGGGTGGATTAGGGTAGACAAGATAAAACCTCCCTCTGAATGACAGATTTGGGACTTCCTGCATTTCATACTCCTGGAATAAGCCCTCCAGACATGGACAATGCAATATTTTGACAGTTCTTTTTCTTTTCTTTTAAGAAAAGTTACCGATCTTAGGGTTTGTTTGTTTTTTTAATTGTGCAGATCCTAGCAATTCAGAGCTTGCTTAGCGTCTTCAGCTAGATGTTAAAAAATAGTCCAGTTTTTTCTCCCACTATTTCCCTGACCCTTTGGTCTATTCACTCAGTGGTCTAGTAGGAAGATCCCTGGAGGCTGAGTCAGGAAACCGGAGTTCTGGTTCCTGCTTCACCTTCTTCCCAGAAGCGTGACGTTGGGCAAGTCATTTATTTTCTCTGAGCCCAATTTTCTAAATTCTGTGAGTACACAGACCTGCGGAGAGGGAGGAGACACGGCTTGGTCCGTTCACGATGTCACCAAGTAACAACTGTTTTGATTCTCTCCTGGAGAGTTTGTCCATTGATTCCCTCATTCATCACATATTTAATATATGCAGGAATCGTGACAGGCACGAAGACACAAAGTTGAGTAAGACGTGGTCCCTGCCCATGAACAGGCAGCAGGCCATGCTGGAAAAAGGACTGATTTTCTGAGGGACACAGCCAGGTCCCAGTACTAATTAGCTTTAGGGACTTAGCCAAGGTCTCCGAGCCTTGTTTTTCTCATCTGTATAGTGGGCTTATTGTATAGGCTAACTAACCATCCCCATTTGCCTCAGACTGAGGAGTTTCCTGGGACACAGGACTTTCAGAACTAAAACTTAGAGAGTTCAAGCAAAGCAGGATGAGTTGGTCACCTAAATAAGTGAGGTGACACATAAAAAGGTAGCACAGTGTCCTGCATCTAATGGCTGCTCTATAAATGTGGTCCCATGCGTACATGAGCACATGTAGACGCGTGCACTTGCACCTCACCCACACGCCCCTCATAACATGATACAGGAGAAAGGAAAACTGTAAACACACAAATGTGGCACAGCTGAAGCAGCCCCTGGGGAGCCAGGCTGCTGCGAGGCCCCAGGAGAGGCTGCAGAGAGCAGGAACCTGGGAGCTGGGCGCTGAAGGGGAAAGTGGCTTTTATCAGGTGAGGGTGATGACTAGGAAGGGGCATTCTGTGTACGGAGCAGCTATAAGGGGACAGCGGCTAACAGCTTAGCACTCTTTTTTTTCTACATTTAAAAAAAAATTTATTGTTGAGAGACAGAGTGTGAACAGGGGAGGGTCAGCGAGAGAAAAAGACACAGTGTCTGAAGCAGGATCCAGAGCCCGATACGGGGCTCAAACCCATGAACCGTGAGATCATGACCTGAGCCGAAGTCGGACGCTCAACCGGCTGAGCCACCCAGGAGCCCCCAGCTTGGCGCTCTCAATGGGTGTGCTCTGGCTCCTAACAGAGGGGCTACACCCACAGAGGCCAGTAGGGAGCTATTGTAACAATCCAAGAGACAGGTACCCGTGGCTTGGATGTAGGTGGCAGGGTGAGTATACAGGGAAGGTGACAGATTGGAGACATTTAGGAGATACAAATCAAGAGGAATAGAATGATTCTATTGAGTAAAGCAAATTTGTGAATGCATGCATCTTGAAAGATGTTCATGACAAGAGATGCACCCTGGAAACTATTAAATTTCAATGACATTTTTGATCCACCCTCTAAATGAGATGCAGAGAAATAGTCAAGACCATTTTATGACTTTTGTGGGCCTAAAACAAACATATGTATATGGAAGCATATTGGTATAAGAATGAATATATCCCAGGAGCCCGAGTATTATATTCATATTTTTCTCCTGATTTTCAAAGCAATTTTAAAACTTTCATAGGTCACTACAAGTATGGTGGATCTTAGATTCTGGGCCTGTAGTGTCTGAAGGCCCAGGCAGCCCTGGAAGCCCAGATTCTGGCTGTGCTGAAGTTGGGCAAGTTCAATGTGAACATGGAGCGCCATCTAGTGGTTCGCATGTTTACAACGCATCTGAGCACTTCTGCCCTGCTGAAAAAAGTGAATCTCCAATCTTCAATCAGAGGTCTCCAACCAATGGATCAAAACAAAACAAGAGAAACTACAGTATACACATAGATTGGCAAACATTCAGCAATAAAAATTGACACACTACTGAGAAGTACAACCTGGATAAATCTCAAAGCGTCACACCAAATGAAAGAAATTAGACCAATGACATGATATAGAATTCAATTTGTATGAATTCTAGAAAAGGCACAATTACAGAGACAGAAATTAGATCATTGTCTGTCAGAAGCCAGGGATTAAAGGAATGTTATTGACTCTACAGACGTGCAAGCAAACACCTACGGTCTGAATGTGCCCTACCCTCTCCTGGCCAAGTCCTATATGAATCCTAACCCCAAAAGCTGATGGTATGAGGAAGTGGGAATCTTTGGGAGGTGTTTAGGGCACGCGGGTAGAGCCCTCATAAATGGGATGGTAAAAAGAGGCTCCAGAGAGATCACTAGCCCTTTCTACCACATGAGAGAAGGTGCCCGCTATGAACCAGGAAGCAGGCCCTCACTGCACTTGACCTTGCTAGTGCCTTGATCTCGGCCTTTCCAGCCTCCAGAACTGGGAAAAGTTCATTGTGTTGTTTGCCAGCCTCGCAGATCAATCAGGCACATTCCCGGGAGATGGGTATATTCTTCATCATAATTATTGTAATGTTTCTATTTCTGTATACATTTCTCAAAGCTTAACAATCTGGTAATTTCATTGTTTGTCACTTATATCTCAATAAAGCTAACTAAAAAAAAAAAAAACATCATGTCAAACCTCCAGACCAGATGAATTAAATTAGAACCTCTGGAGACAGGTCCAGGTGCGCTGGGCATTTCTAAGGTACAGTCAGGGTACAGTCCGATTGCAGATCGACTGTGCTATGCAGAAGAGGAGGTGTGAGATGGCCAGCTTCACCGAGGCATTTCCAGTGGGAAGGAGGAAAGATGAAACTTTAAAAAATTTTTTTAATTTATTATTGAGACAGAAAGAAACAGAGCATGAGCAAGGGATGGACAGAGAGAGAGGAAGACACAGAATCTGAAGCAGCCCCAGGCTCCGAGCGGTCAACACCGAGCGCGACACGGGGCTCAAACCCACAAATGGTGAGATCATGACCTGAGCCGAAGTTGAATGCTTAACTGACTGAGCCACCCACGTGCCCCAATATGAAATTTTTTTAAATAACTCTTCCCCATGGGCTCTGTTCAAGCATCAGACAGGCTCCCTCCATATGCCAGACCGACTCTTCCTTTCCAAGCACTTTGTTACTCTAACAGCCTAAGTCCAGTTACAAAAAGTCCATCCTGCTCATTTTTACTGCTTGACCCTCAGGTCCACTTTCACCCTCTCAGGGCAGGGAAGGCACCCTTGATCAGGGCCTGAAGAACTAGGAGAGGGTGAGGATGGTCTCTTCCTCCAGCCTGCCTGTCCTCCGCATCCACCTGGTGGGGGAAAGAAGAGACAGGCTGCAGTTCGGGAGGGTCCCTAAGACCACCCTGGTGTTCCATGATTCCCTAGGAGAACTCACAGAACTCAGAAAAGCCAGTATACTCACTATTACGAGTATTACTATACTCGCCGAATAGTAATATATACTATTACTATACTATACTGTACTATCAGCAAAGGGCAGAGTTGCATAGGACAATGTCCAAGAGAGACCAGCCATGAACTTCCATTTGTCCTCTCCCAATGGAGTTATGGGACAGTGTTTTCTTCTCTCAGCAACTATGTGTGCCTAGACGCACAGAACGTTGCTAACGGAATAAAGTCACCTAAGTCTTGGTGTCCAAGATGTTTATTGGGGGTCAGTCATGTGGGCCTGGCTGCCTGCCCATGTGACTGACTTTAGTCTCCAGACCTTAGAGATCAAGCTGATAATCAGGTGATCCAAGGTCCCCACCATAAATCACATTGTTGGTATAGACCATCTGGTGTGGCCCAAGGCCCCCATGTAAACAAATATACTCTTATCAGGAAGGACATTCCAGGGGCTCGGAGATTACCATCCAGGAGCACAGCCGGGCCAGACCTTTCTTTGCGCAAGCTTGCAAGCGTACTCCTTCCCTGACCCAGGCCCATCCGGGCGCCCGCTGGAAGGAGCGGCTCATCTTGGATGCGTCTAGCTCGTTGTCTGTGTGGATTGCATGTAAATGCTGGTACCCTGGGGGACCTGAAGGGTCTGGGCACTTTGTCGGTATCCGTTGTGATCCCAGCACCTTGTTGTAGCCTCAGGAGGCAGGAATGGATCCCAGTCAGTATTTCATACCCCCCTACTACTATGGCAACACATACAATTTCAACGCCAAATTCAAGATACCCCTATGTTAAAAAAAAAAAAACAACAAACCCACAAAACCCTTCTTGGCCATTTTCCCGTAATGCAGGCTGCCCTTCCCACTGAGTTCCTCTGATGCATCTCCCTCAGGAGCAAAACCAAACTCTCCCGGTTCTGTTTTGTCCCCACCATCAAAGTTTAGCTGCAGGCGGAGCCCTACGTATCTAAATCCTTTTCGGAACTTGGCAGAACAAAAACATCTTTCCTTCTTCCGGGGTCCACCCTCAACAAGGTGCTTGTGATGATATTTGCCTCTGTGACAGTTACAGATGCCTGGCTGACTGACCACGGAGGGTCCGCTAGCCCGGGGCCGCTGTGCTGCTGCCGACACCCCGCAGGAGCTGTGGTTCGCTGCCCACATCGGAGGGCCGGCAGGAATCCCCGTGGGACCTGGGCTTTGTTGAGTTTTTCCTGAATTCTTTTATGTTCTCATTGTCATGAACAGCTACCAGCTCTCTTGAGGTAACTCCTCTTTGCTTTGAGACAATGTTGCCCGTGTTTGATGGTCTGTCTTACCAAAGAGCTTTGATTTGCTTTAAGTAACTACTGGATGTTATGGGAATGTCACCCAGGTGAATTGCTTCTGCAGGTGACATGTCGAGATTCATGTGGGTTTCCTGCTGAAAACCGCTGCGTATGCACGTGTCCTTCCGTGAGTGATGGGGTGCAGCGGGGCATATGCAGGAACAGGGGCTCTGATCTGCAGGCAGGGCAATGACCTTGCCCTCTGGGCGAGGGGATGTTTCCAACGAGAAAGTGCAGGCCAGCTGAGCTTGAGGTGGGCCCAGGAACATTATTATGATTTACAGGTAAACAGAGTTACAGATAAGCTGACTGCTCAAAACACAGTCCTTTCCGAAACTTAGTTCCTGGGTAGGATCTGGAGCAAAGTTCAGCTCTGAGCAACCACCGGGGTATGCATGCTGGCCAGACTTCAATCTGGAGTGCCGGATGACTTCGTGGACGTGGGACCAGGGCAGTCACAGAGAGCCCTGTGCTCAAAAGGGCCTGTGCTTGCGTATAATGCTCTGAGGCTTCTGTCATGAAATTCTTAATAACTTTATTTTGAACTTGTGGGGGTTTTTTGTTTTAAATTTTTGAGAGACAGAGAGAGACAGTGCGAGCAGGGGAGGGGCAGAGAGACAGGGAGACACAGAATCTAAAGCAGGCTCCAGGCTCTGAGATGTCACACAGAGCTGGATGCAGGGCCCGAACCCACGACCCGCGAGATCATGACCTGAGCTGAAACCGGAAACCTAACCGGCTGAGCCACCCAGGCGCCCCTTTGAACTTGTGTTTTGTAAGTGACTGCTGATGGAACAGTGGAACGCGCCGGGGCTCGGTGGCTCTTCACAGTGTGAGGTTTTGTCTTTTAGCATGGCTTCCAGTTTTTTGTTGCAAGCTGGGACATGACAGACTGGGCGCCTGGGTGGCTCAGTCGGTTAAGCGTCCAGCTTTGGCTCAAGTCATGATCTCACGGCTAGTGAGTTCGAGCCCTGCATCAGGCTCTGTGCTAACAGCTCAGGTTCAGAGCCTGGAGCCTGCTTCAGATTCTGTTCTCTGTCTCTCTCTCTCTCTCTCTCTCTCTCTCTCTCTCTCTCTCTCTCTCAAAAATAAACAAACATTGAAAACAATTTTGAACCCAGAATTGAGGGATGTAAGCCATTAGTGGGGGTTTTATCTGGCTAAGGATTGGGCTGTGTTTCCTGTTTGCTGTAGGTTTAGGTGTTGGAAGCTAAACGTCCCTCTAGTGTTCTTGTTTTTGTCTCCCCTGTGGTCTCTGGATTCCCCAAGAGACCTCGTAACTTCTGCGATGCTTTGTCCTCTCAGCTGTCCCCGGTGTATACAGGGGCCCACAAGGCCATGGTGGAGGGCAAGAGTTCCATCTTCCCTGGAACTACTGTGAGGTCTCGACCTTTAGTGAGCCTGTGCCCCTGGGCCTTGACCTTCAGGAGAGTCTCAGTTTCAGTTTGTTTCCACTCAGGTGAGGCTGGGAGACTGGAAGAGGCTGAATTGGGTATTTCCCTTCCCCAGGTTCCTTAGGTTTTGGGAAAACAGTTATGTGCAGGGCAGGCTTCGTTAAGAAGAGTGGAATTCTCTGGGTGTATTTAAGAAAGGCTGTTTCCCCCACCCCCTTGCAGAAGCAGGACGGGATTTTTCTCTGATCTTACCTGTGAGAGCTTGGCAGGGCTGGGCTCCCGCGCCGCTCACCACAGGGTGGGGGGGGCCTCCCTGGACTTTTCTCTCTGGGTCTGGCCTGCCCTGGGCCTCCAGCGACTCTTCAACCACACGGACGGACGGAGCCCTGGTGTCGGTGGGGGTTTCTGCCCTAGCGCTTCTGCAAAGTAAGTCGCATTCTCTGTATCTGTTTGGCCACTTTGGGAGGCATGGGCCTGTCCTGTGGCCTCAGTTTTCGAATGGATTTAAGAAGAGTTGTTGGTGTTTAGTTTGCTCAGTTTTCTTGTTATTGCATGTGTTGGCGATGACGTGATGTGGATCATGAGTGAACGGTCAAGGAAGAATCCTTGAGATGTTTTCGGTGCAAAAAGGTGTTTTTAGGGGCGCCTGGGTGGCTCAGTCGGTTAAGCATCTGATTCTTGATTTCTGCTTGAATTGTGATCTCACGGTTTGTGATAGGCCTTGCCAGGCTCTGCTTGGGATCCTCTTCCTCCCTCTCTACCTCTCCCCTTCTTGTGCGTGCACACAAGCCTCTCTCTCTGTCTCTCTCTCTCTCTCTCTCTCTCTCTCTCAATCAAAATAAATTTAAAAATTTGTTTAAAATTTTAACCAATAGTTTTAATTATATGGGAAACAGTATGGTTGTGGAAAAGGGCCAGGGCTTTGGAGACCTGGATGTTTACACCAGCTGCCCAGTCTTTCCTGATGGCTTCATTAAAACCTTGCTACTTGGGGCACCTGGGTGGCTCAATCAGGTAAGTGACGAACGTCGGCTCAGGTGATGATCTCGCGGTTTGTGAGTCGGAGCCCCACTTTAGGCTCTGTGCTGCCGGCTCAGAGCCTGGAGTCTGCTTCTGATTCTGTGGCTCCCCCCCACTCTTTCCCCTCTTCTGCTCACACTCGGTCTCTCTCTGTCTCTTAAAAATATGTAAATGTCAAAAAAAAAAAAAACCCACCTACTCAACGAGTGTTACAGGAACTAGTGTCCATACTCTGGAGCTTGTTGAAAAAGTGCTTCTCAGACGCCACCCCAGACGGTGGGGGAGCCCCTCCCTAAGGAATGTGGTGAAACCCTCCGACCAGGGACGCCAACCTGGCTGTGTGACAGTGACCCGGCTTCAGGACTCTGTAACATGGACCTGGGCCCATTCAGACTGTGTGTTACCCCACGTGGGAGACAAAGTAGCAAACATTGTGCAAAAGGCAACCCCCCCTTCCCCCCCTCCCCCTGCGCTGTGCTCAGGGTTCAGTTTTTCAAGACGAAACCACCGAGCCCACATCAGCAGGACACATAAAGTTGCTCCCTGGAAAGGAAGGTGTTTCTTTTCCTAGGGACACTGAGGCATCAAGAGCACCCTGAACTGAGAATGTTTTCGAACCTCAGGTTTAACATTGGGTAATTATTTCTCTCTCACTTGAATTTTGGGTGGATTAAATGACATAAGGCGTAATAAATCCCTGCCCATTGAATGTCATTTCACTTCACTTTGCCTTTATTCAGTCGGCTACCTTGCCTGTTGACCCTTGACTGCATTCTGTAAAGACTTCCACAAGGTCGACTAACACTGGCCGACAGACAAGCTACGTTTACAAGGTCATAGTCAGTCTACTATACAGTGCTTACATCTGTGTATCTTTCTTTATTGTCTACAAGCACTTCACGTACATAATCTTGCATTTTCACAACTTCATAAGGAAAGCCATTTTAAAGAAGAAAAACTGAAGCCCCAGAGTTCAGAGAGGCCTCCTAATTCCCCAAGCTCACACAGCACTCTTTTCTCCCCTAAAACCAGTGCTGCTGATTTCTCTTGCTGCCTGGAGGGAAAGGAGGATATTCGAGAACTGGGTGGATTGTGTGTAGGGAGCTTTAGTTTACGCTTTGCAGCTGGCTGGAGGACTAGCTTTGTGTTGGAACAGGGGCCTCTCGGGGTAACTACTGCAGTCAGCTCCTAGCTGGCCTGCGGGGACGCCGTGGAGAGACTGGAGCCCGATCGGCTGCCCCCAACTTGCCATGAAATTGCAGAGGTCCTGAGACAGCGGTAGATGGCAGCCCAGTCCGCTGGGACCATGGCTTTCGGCACCGAGTGGCGGCCACTGAGGGCCGACTCTTCTCAGAAGATCTCTGCCTCCTCAATGACTTGCAGGAAGTGGTGCAATCTTAAAACAGGAAAAGCATCTCCAAGACTGCAGAACCCCCCACTCCCTGACCAACCTGGCTTGCCGCGGGAGCGACTCTGGTGCGATGATGACCTTCAAACGGCCAGTGCCAGGCACTGGGTATGAGGGGACTGGCAGGAAGGAAGTGGACGCCCGAATGCTTAGGTAACACGCACACACTCCGCTCCTCCTCTCTCTGGCAGACAAAGAGGAGTCCGAGCAGCTCCGCTCCCAGAGGCTGGGCTGCTGCTCCAGGGTGGCCTTGTCTACCGAGCAGGTAGCTGTGCTGCGCGTGTTTAAGAAAGGGAACTGGCTGTTCTGCTTCATCTATTGCCATTTAGGGTGATTTAATGAGCCTTAAACACACACACACACACACACACAGGCACGTTGGAGGCTGTCAGCAGATCAGGGTAATGGACTCTGGTCCCCATGTCGGGGATGCTACTGACCTAGAAGGGCTGAGGCAATTCATGGAAAGCCGTGGAAGCCTCCACAGAGAGAGCTTTTGAGATGAGGAGAGCTACATCAGAGCTGAACACGCCATTGCCTCTGGGTCACTCATTTGGTTCTTGTCCAGACCAGGGGTGACCAGAAATGATGACCATCTGTCCACTGTTTCTTAGCCTCTGGCCAGGGCCAAGTAGGCCTGGCACATACCACCCCTCCCCCCTCCCCCCCAGCCCCAAGCCCACTAGGCGGAATGTCTTGCTTTGTTCCTTTTCCTGTTTCTCGGATTTAATTGCTGCCTAAGGATGCAGCGTGCAGAATCTCTTTCCGTTTTAATACGAACAAAACTGAACATTTGTTGAGAAGTCACTAGTAGCAGGCATTGTGCTCAGTGCCTCCTCCCAAATATCCCCGTAGTCATTTGCTGGGGCAGGCGGACCCCAGTACCACAGACTGAGTGGCTTTCAGCAGCAATGTATCGTCTCACTGTTCTGGTGACCGAAATTCCAAAACGAAGGTGTGGGCAGAGCCATGCTTCCTTGGAAGGAGCTAGGGGAAAACCAAGCTGTTGCAGTCTCTTAGTTTCTGGTCCTTCCTTGGCTTGCGGCAGTATAGCACTGTTCCTCCCGTGACTTGTCGCTGTGTGGCTGCCTATGTCGATTTTCCCGTGTTGTAAGGACACCAGCCATTCTGGAGCAGGGACCAACCCTACTCCCGTTTGACCCCTTCTTAACTAATTACATCTGCTGCAACCCTACTTCCACACAAGGCCACATTTTGAGATATTGACAGTAAAGATTCAACGTTAGAAATTTGCGAGGGGCGGACACAATTGAAACAGTCACCCCTCTCCTCCCCCAACTAACAGATTAAGAAACTGAAGCAGAGGAGAAGATAAATAACCTTCCCAGAGCCTCACTCCCAGGAAGTGACCAAACTGGGATTAGAATCTGAGTCCCATTCCCCAAGGGACTTGGTTTTCCAGCTTTGGCGAGACTTTGGCGAGAACCTACATCACTTCAGGGCACATTAGGCCCTGGCTGCTGGATCCCACCCCCAGAGATTCGGTGCAGGAGGTCTGGGTTGGGGCCAACATTTGCATTTCTAACAAGTTGTGGCTGCTGCTGTTGCTGCCAGTGTGGACAACACTTGAAAAACTGGTGACCTCGGGGCGCCTGGGTGGCTCAGTCAGCTGAGCATCGAACTCTTGATTTCTGCTCAGGTCATGATCCCAGGGTTGTGGGATAGAGCCCTGTGTTGGGCTCCCCACTGAGTGTGGAGCCTGCTTAAGATTCATTCTCTCTCTCTCTCTCTCTCTCTCTCTCTCAACAAAAACAAGACCACTGCCTTAGCGGTTCTCAGACTTCTGAGTGCATAAAAATGAAGGGAAAGTTTTGTTTATGCTTTTGAACAGATCCTGTGGGTCATTCCAAGAGATTTCAATTTGATAAATCTGGAAGGGACTCAGAAATGCGAATTGTTGACAAGCAAACCCGGTGCTTCTGAGTCAAGTGACCAGTGGCTACACTCTGAGAATATGGTTCTTGCTTCTCTGCAGGACCCGCCCCCCCCACCTTTGCGCATTGGAATCACCTGGGAAACATTCCGAAGTACTGAACTGATGACTGGGATTTACCCCTGAAGCTGCTTTTCTTAAAATTCTTAAGTTTATTTGTTAATTTTGGGAGAGAGAAGGTGCACAGAAGGGCTTGAGAGAGGAGAGAGAGAATTCCAAGCAGGCTCCATGTTGTCGGCGCAGAGCCCTAAGTGGGGCTCAGTCCCACGAACTGTGAGGTCATGACCTGAGCCGAAATCGAGTCAGATGTCTAAGCAACTGTGCCACCCACACGCCCCCCACTCCTGAAGCTTCTGATTGAGTTAGTGTGGGGGGTGCCCTGTCCCACTTTTTTTTAAGTCTCTTAGAGGTGACTCTAACGTGCAACGCTGAGGGCCCCTGCGGCAGGCACCCCCAGGTCACTCATTCACAAGAGGCAGCGAGGGCCCTGGTGAGCTGCGAGCACTCTGGAGCCCGGGTACCTGCGTCTGACCCCAGCTCCTACCCTTATTAGGAACGTGACCTTATGCACATTATTTACGGGGTGCCTGGCTTTCCTTATCTGAAACCCTTGTCTCCTAGGGTGCTTGTGGGGAATAAGTGAGTTGACTGCAGGGGAAGATCCTATAACGGCACCAGCACAGAGTCAGCCCCAAGTTAGTGTGTCATACAATGGTCCATTGAACAGATAGGTATTAAGCAACTACTATGTGCCAGGCACTGGGGCACAACAGGAAATAAAAACACAAACAGGGAAGACAAACCTTTATGAGGTCCCTTTCCCCATAGAGCTGACGATGGAGGGAGCGGAAGGTGATAATATACATAAAGCAAAGGGTACTAGCCTTAGACTATTTCTATCTCAGGATCCCCAAGATGTCCTGAGCCCTTTTACTGACTGCATGTTTCTGTTACCCCTCAGTCCTTATTCAGATATTGAAGCCCCAATTCCTAATGTGATGGTATTTGGAGGGGGCGGGGCTTGAGGACTGGGTCATCAGGGAGTGTAGATCCCTTACTACCAGAATAGTGCCCTTCTGAAAAGACGCAGCTTAACTCCCCTCTGCTTTCTGCCAGTGAGGCCCTAGCAAGAAGACTTGAGTCTGCAAACCAAGAAGAGGGCCCTTACCAGAGCCCCCACCCTGATCCCTGACTTTCCAGGCCCCAGAACCATGAGAGATCAATTGTTTAAATATTTTTACTAATTTTTGAGAGAAAGAGACAGCACTAGTGGGGGAGGGGCAGAGAGCGAGAGGAAGACACAGAATCCAAAGCAGGCTCCAGGCTCTGAGCTGTCAGCACAGAGCCCAATGCAGGGCTCCAACTCACCAACAGCCAGATCATGACCTGAGCCGAAGTTGGACGCTTAACCACCGAGCCACCCAAGGCACCCTGAAAAATAAATCTCTAGTAAGTCGCACCGTCTATGGTATTTGTTATAACAACCCAAGCCACTACATCCCCTAGGTGAGAGAGATCTGAAAATCCATTCTGTGTATCTGGTGCTGTGGGAACGGATCCGCGCCGGGAGAGAATGGTGTGTGTGGTAGGGTGGGGAGTGTGGTGCCAAGGAGTGTCCTTTAGCAGCACGCCGCCCTCCCCTCCTGCTGCCTTCTTCTTGGATTAAACTTTTCCAAGAAAGCACTCTGGATCTCTCTGCCCTCCCTCTGTCCCCTGTTCATGTGCCTCCCTAGCGGTTGAGCTGGGAGGTTTCCCACTCTGCTTAGTGTTCTCTGTCCTGGTGCGGAATTCCCGCCCTGGGACGGGAATGTGGGTGGGATGGACCAGCGCAGGGCACGGAGACACCCAGCAGCAGGGGCAGTGCTAGCACTCCCAGGCCTGGGAGCCCTGGTGGACTGTAGCGGTTTTGTTCCTTTTGGACCTGACCGTCGTCGGTTGCTTCCTTCCCTTTCCACGAAGCTCCTTGTCAGACAAACGCTATATGCCTCGTGGGCGCTGGAGGGCGCTGCTCCTTTGATTTCTGAAAAGAGCAGTCTTCCTGCGAGATCTTGCAGCCAGAGGGGCTCTACTCCGAAATTCCGCGAGGGCCCCCTTGGGCAGCAGCCTCATATGTCCACGAGCGGGGCGAACGGCCCGCACCCCTTCCCCCCTGCGGTCCCCCTGCCCCGCACAGCTGCAAGGATGCTCGGCCAAGGGTCCAGGTTCCCAGGTCGCACATACCGTCAGCAGGTGTCACTGTGGTTGGGAAAGTGAGCTCCTGGAGGCTGTGCACCACAGACTTGGCATGGCACCGGGGTGGGGGAAGGGGACGCTGAAGGGACTGAAACGTTTCCCCAAATGAAGAACTGCTCCCATCAGCACGTGAACCTCCTGTGGCCGCCACATGGAGGCAAAAGCACCTTTTTTCGCAAAATAGGGATGAGGCTTGGATCAAACTCTCCAGTCCGGTGAGGTCTTGGGGGTCCCTTCTCCCTGGACTTCCCAGAAGCCTGCAAGGGGGTGGTCTGGACAGATACCACCACCCTGTGAAAAGATTTAAATGCAGACATCTGCCCCTCACCTGAGAATTTCTATTTGGAACTAGTGGGAATCTGCATTTTAAAAAACATTACAGTGTTACATTAGTTTCAGGTATGCAATTTAGTGATTCAATAATTCTGTACATTACTCAGTGCTCCTCCTGAGAAGTGTACTCTTAATCCCCTTCACCTGTGTCACCCATCCCCTCCCCTCCCCCCAACCATCAGTTTATTCTCTAAAGAGTCTATTTCTTGGTTTGTCTCTTTTTTCCTTTGTTCATTTGATTTTAAATTCCACGTAGGTCTGAGATCATACGGTATTTCTGTCTCTGACTCCCTTCACTGACTTACTCTAACCCTTCTGTGTTGCTGCAGATGGAAAGATTTCACTCTCTTTTATGGCTGAATAATATTCCATTGTATACATACCACTTCTTTATCCTGTATGGATAGACACTTGGGTTGTTTCATAATTTAACCACTTGTAAATAATACTTCAGTAAACAAATGGGTGCATATGTATTTTAGAATTGGTGCTTTTGGTTTTTTGGGGGGTAAATACCCAGTAAGTGTAATTACCAGATCATATGGTAATTCTACTCTTAATTTTCTGAGGATCACCATTCTGTTTTCCACAGTGGCTGCACACCTTTGTGTTCCCACCAACAATGCACAAAAGTTCATTTTCCTCCACATCCTACCAATGCTGTCCTTTCTTGTGGTGTTTTTTTTTTTTTAATTATTATCTTATTTTAGCCATTCTGACAGGTGTGAAGGGATACCTCCCGTGGTTGTCATTTGTATTTCCCTGTTGGGGAATCTGCATTTTAACAAGCCCCTCTGATGTTACAATTGGTACCTTCCTTACTTTGAAAAACACTAAGCGACTCAGTCAGATTAAATCAATTTCCTGGAGATTGGCCAGGAATCTGGGTACTGTTTCAAAAGATTGTTTCCCTGGGTAATTAGAAAATTACAGAAGTAATTTTACCTCCAAAGGGCAGAAAGTGGCCATTTTCACCACTGATGTGGCTACATTTTAGATTCAATTACTACCAAATGCCTGATACTCTGCTAAACCCTTACTTACATAATTGTCTCATTTGTTCCTCTTACAACTTGACTGCATCAGCCTCTCCGTTTCCACACTGGGTAACTGAGACTTTCCAAGGGTAAGAAATTTGCCAGCAGTCTCTGCTAATCTGTAGCAGGGTGTTTGTTGGCTCTACCCCAGGTCTGTATGGCCCCCAAAGCTTTGCAGTCCTCTGTGCAGTTTGTATAAATGGATAAGGGAAGCACGGGTTCTTGGTCTGTCAGTCTGACCCCTGATGGGATGGAATGTGAGCTCTGCAGATTTAAGTTTGGAGCTAGACACACAAAAAACTGGGGATTTAGCTTGGAGGCCACTGCAAACCTCAGCAAGGGGGGTTGGGTTTAGATTTGACCAAACGCTAGTCATTTCTGGCTATAAATTAGTTCTTAGTTCTTTGTACTGTTGCACAAAGGTAGATGTACAGCAACCACCCTAAACCAAGCCATCTTCAGCAACCTTGGCATTTATTCAAGGAGCATGCAGTCTGAGCTCTTTGGCTCTTTGCGCCCCCTACAGTCCGTTCTCAGCACAGTGGCCATAGTGGGATTTCTAAAATGTCTGATAGTTTCACTCCAAAATTGGAATGGATTAGAATAAAATCTAAAGCCCTAATGGTGGTCCTCAAAACTCTAGTAGCTGTCGCCCAGGCTACCTCTCCCTTTTCATCGTCTACCATCCCCCAGGGGGGCTCTTCTATCATTCCCAGCTTAGGGTCTCCCCTACTAGCATACAATGGCCACAAGGAAAGGAACTTACCCCTGTTCACTGCTAAATCTTCTATGCCGGCATTTGAGAAATATTTGTGAGTGGATACCTATGAATGAGTTGGCAAATTGTGTTTTGTTTTGTTTTTGATTCTTGGATGTTGTTTTGTTGGGGAATTTAGAGTGGGAAATAGTTGCAGGGGGAAAAGCTTGGCAACATCCTATTTCACTTCTACCTGTTAGTAGGTGTTTGGGCTTCTCTGGAGTCCAAAAACACAAAGAGCACAGTTTCCGCTGAGCAAGGGAACACCTACCCCCCTTCACCATTCCCCGTGTTCACATGGTGGGCCACCCGCGAGGGCCCCTCTAGGAGCAGGCCATGTCCTCTAAGCTGCTGGAGAAGAGTGTGTACCGGTTTCTTGGTGGGAGACCAGACACACGACATCAGAACCCATTCTAGAGCGATATGTATAATAAAAAGAAGTTGATGTGCCTGCCCACCCAGCCAACACCAACAACAAAAAAAAGAACTCCGCTTTATTCTGTCATCTGGGTTCATGGATTTGGCCAAGAAAGGGTGAGGTTCTTGGGGGAGATGAAAGAGGGAGGTTGCTGGCTTCACTGCCATTTGGTTTGTTGGTTTGGTTTGTTGTAAAGGGAGTTGCTTGACACAGATCAGGTGGCGGTGGTCTCCACATCGGGGGCAATGTTGGGGACCCAAAGCAAGCCTGGAATTGCCTAGGGTCTGCACTGAAGTGATTCCAACGTGCTCAGCCCTGCCTTGCCAGTGCCTTGGTCCAGCAGGCCACCCTCCCCGCGACCTGGTTCCTCTCATTGCCGGCGGCAGGAAACGCTATTCAGCAGCCCCATCTGTACAGAGAGCAGTGTATAAACATTATTTTTATCCACATAAATATGTAGAAGCAACTGAATGTAGTTCTTGCTACAGAATAAGGTTTCTATCATTCCTTAAGCTTTCTTTCTGTTTGGAAAACAATAACCCGAGTTAAACTTTTTCTATACAAGCAGCAGATGCACGGTGGAGCTGATAAAGCTGAAGGTACAGAGTTACTCAACTGTAGGAAAGCAAATGAAATGAAACTTTAGGGGTGTGCATTTGCATGGCTACTTCCAAGGTCTTAGGCATGACCCAGGAATGTATTCACATGTGATCTGCTTTTCTAAAAGTTGAAAAATATTTTAAATGTAATGAGAACCATTCTCTTTTTCCACTTCAACTTTCATTCCCATGAGTTTTTGCATCTGGTGGCACTGGAGGTTGTAACGGCCACTTTGGTGATCCAGCTAAAGGAAAGTTCATTGCAGATAGAGTTGGTTTGCATTTCATAGGATATACCTATTTGGTTTTCAAGTGTTTCACACAGAAATAAGTTATACAAGGTTTTGCTGATTCTCCTAGTGTTGGAAGGACCTTTTAATACCTATCTGTGGTCTACTATACTTCCCTACCTGACATTGTAAAACAAGGGTGCCCAATGTGTGTATATAGTGAAGGAGAAATATGTTTGCAATATACAAAGCCAGAAGGTAATCTGTGTACAATGCATGCAGTCATCAGAACTTTAATATTGTAGGTTAAAAATTGAGTTCTCATTGGTGCCGGATCAAAGCAGACGTTGTATCCGAGATAAAAAATTAAAAAGAAATAAACAAATGCCATATGGTTTCACTTAGATATGCAATCTAAAACACAAACCAAATGATCAACAAACAAAACACAGAATCAGACTTGTAAATGCAGAGAACAAACTGATGGTTGCCAGAGTGAAGGGGAACGTGGGATGGGTGAAGGCGAGCCGGAGATCCAGGCTTCTAGTTAGGGAAAGAATAAGGCACAGGAATAAAAGGTACGGCATAGGGAATACGGTCAAGGTTACTGTCATAGCCTTGTATAGCGACAGAACGTAGTTCCACTCTGGTGAGCAGAGCATAAGGCTATCACTGTGTTGAATACCTACAACTAATGTAACATTGTGTGTCAATTAGACTCAAATTAAAAAATGGGGAAGGGGTGCCTGGGTGGCTCAGTCGGTTAAGCATCCGACTTCAACTCAGGTCATGATCTCATGGTTCGTGAGTGCTTACAGCTCAGAGCCTAAAGCCTGCTTCAGATTCTGTGTCTCCCTCTCTCTCTCTGCACCCCCGCTCATGATCTGTCTCTCAAAAATAAATAAATGTTAAAAAAAATTTTTTAAATGGTGAAAAATGAAGAAAAAAATAATTCATAATGGGCCACTGTATGGACCTCTATCAAACACCAATTCATAAGTGGCTTCAGTTTAAAATATTTAAAATTATTACTACTTAAAACTTAAGGCTTACACTTAAAAAAAGATAATAGAGTTTCCCTAAATTTGATAACAATCCTAAAAATTCACATGACATTGAGAATAATGATGGGGTGTCTGGGTGGCTCAATTGGTTAAGCATCTGACTTTGGCTCAGGTCATGATCTCCCACTCTGTGAGTTTGAGCCCCGTGTCGGGCTCTGTGCTGACAGCTTGGAGCCTGGAGTCTGCTTCGGATTCTGTGTCTCCCTCTCTCTCTGCTCTTCCCCTGCTCACTCTCTGTCTCTCTCTCAAAATAAAAAAAAGACATAAAAAAAAGAATAATGAGTTCTTCCTATTTGGTATGACAAAAATCATTATTATATAAAAAGTATGCAGCCAATAATATAGGAAAAAATGGTGGGCTGGTCAGTCAACTAACATATATATTTTAATATATTTTAATTATTTATAAATTATATATAATGCTAGGTCTCTGGATTATGTGATATTTGTGATATTTGTCACCTCTTAATTTTTTTTATTGAGATATAATTGATATATACATTAGTTCCAGGCATACAACATAATGATTTGATATGTACATATACTGCAAAATGATCACCACAATAAGTCTAGTTAATATCCAGAACCACACATAGCTGCCATGTTTTTTCTTGTAATGACAACTTTTTAAGATCTACTCTCTTAGCAACTTCCAAATATACAACGCAGTATTAGCTATAATCACCAGGTCTGACTTACTTATTTTATAGCTGGGAGCCTGTACCTTTTAATCCCCTTCACCCATCTCACCCACATCTATCCTCCGCCTCTGGAAGCCGTCAATCTGTTCTCTGTATCTAGGAGGTTAGGGTTTTATTTTTTGTTTTTTTTTCTTTTTTATATTCTACATATATGATATTTGTCTTTCTCTGTCTACTTATTTCACTTAGCATAATGCCCTCAAAGTCCAAACATTTTCACATATGACAAGATTTCCTTTTTTTAATAGCTGAATATTTCATTTTATATACATATAAAATAATATATATGTTAGATATTTATACCACATTTAAAATCCATTTATCTATCAATGGACATTTAGGTAGTTTCCAGGTCTTGGCTATTGTAAATAATGCTGTAATAAACATGCGTGTACATACATCTGTTCAAGTTAGCATTTTGGTTTCCTTCAGATAAATACCCAGAAATGGGATTGCTGAATCACGTGGCAACTCTATTTTTAATTTTTTGAGGAATCTTAATTCTGTTTTTAATAGTGGCTGCACCAATTTACATCCCACACCAGTGCCTAAGAGTCCCTTTCTTTACTCTGTTCTGGCCATCACTTGTTACTTCCTGTCTTTTTGAAGACCGTCATCCTGACAGGTATGAGGTGATAGCACATTGTGGTTTTTATTTGCATTTCCCTGATGATGAGTGATGTTAAGCACCTTTTCATGTGTCTGTTGGCCATTTGGATGTCCTCTTTGGGAAATATTGTTTCAGATCCTTAGCCCATTTTTAAAATAGACTGGTGTTTTGGTTTTGAGTTGTAGGAGTTTGAAATATATTTTGGATATTAACCCTTAACAGATACATGGTTTGCAAATATTTTCTCTCATCCAGGAGCCTCCCTTTTTATCTTGTGGATGCTCTCCTTTGCTGCACAGAGCCACTTGTTAATTTTTGCTTTCCTTACTTGGCTTCTAGCATCTGTCAGCTTTTTAAAATGTGTCATTGGTTGTGATTTCACTTCTCACTCTAAGTTAATACTTTTGTACCTCCCGTTCCTACTTACTAAGATTCTGCTGCCCAGGGTAGACAAGAACTGGCAAGCAACACTTCCTATAGGGACCTTCCTTACCAAGCAATGGGGCTGTGCTGCACGCTACACCACTAACTCCTCAGAACGGGAAGGAAGAAATAGATGAAAAGAGGGAGAAACTAGAGAGGAAAGGAAAAAGTGCAGAACTTGAAGCTGAACAGGTGAAAGTGGGCAAGGAGAGAGATGAAGACTCCGTAATAGCTGCTAACCAGAAAGAGACACATAAAGCAAAATATTAGGAAAATGCAGAGTAAAACAGACTAAACATTTTAGAGGGTTTTTCTAACTCTCTGCCAGGCCTTTCCCAGATGGCAACTGAACCATTTGTTTAAATTAAGTCTTGCTTAAATTATAAGGAGCTGAGCTAATTGTCAATGTCAAGAATTCTTGGAAGCCAGCCACGGGAGGTGGGAAAGTGTACAGGGCGGCAGGGTGGGGAAAAGCGGCTCAGCGTTTGCCAGCTGAGGATTTCTGGGATCCTTCTGGTGTTCACTCATGTTCGGAACAATTGTCACCCTCCAAACGTCAGCCACTTTATCGTGACTGGAGTGCTGAGACCCGGTGCCATGAAATATTCAGCATCGTTAATGGAAAACTTCCTTTTTTTTTTTTTTAAACCCTGGAATGAAAGTACTGCAGGAAAAGCAAAAAGCTAGGGCGGGAAGCATAGTGGATGGGTCTGTCTCTTCTTTCTTTTCCTTTTTCTTATTTATTATAATTCCTATAAAGTTCTTGAAACCAAAAATATTTTTACAACCAAATAAGCAGCCTCTAGAATTAAAAATTAAGGTAAAATTGACCTTTGGGGCATCTGGGTGGCTCAGTCGGTTAAACATTGGACTCTTGATTTCAGCTCAGGTCATGACCGCACAGTTCGTGAGAGCGAGCCCCGCACTCAGGCTCTGTGCTGGCAGGTCACAGCCTTCGTGGGATTCTTTCCCTCCCTCCCTCTCTCTCTCTGCACCTCCCCTGCTCACCCACACTCTCTCTCTCTCTCTCTCTCTCTCAAAATAAAGAAACATTAAAAAAAAAAAAAAGATAAAGCTGACCTTTTAGTTATAGAGGCCTGAACAATCACACATAGAAATAAGAATCCCCTGATGGTACGAAACAGAGTCCTCCAGTCTGACATCGATGGCCCAGGGTTTGCGATGCGCTATCGAAGGATGCCCCAACAGGGCGGAGATCACGGGGTCTCGTCCGAACGTCTAAAAGAGAAGCACTCTCTAGCTGAGCACAAATGGTCCACTTGCACATCTTAAAACTCTTAAGCTCCTTTGCCCCCTGCAAACAGCTCGCGGGGCAGCGCCGAGTCCTCCCCAGCATCGCCGCTAATTTAGGTTCTCAGTCTGATGGCTTCCTTCACACCCACCTGCCGCAGCTGTGTCTTTCAAAAAACACTTAGATGCCGCAGCCAAGCTAGTTTCCTTTTTAACTTTCCGTTTTTATTGAGGTAAATTAGGAGTTGGGAACCATCCCAACTTAACTTTCCTAACACTGTCACTAAGTGGCCACGGGTAATTGCTTGAGAGCTGGCCGCCAGATGACAGTCTGCACGGAACAGCAGACCTCCGAAGGGTCAGCCATTCAGCGCCACTCCACAGCCGATGGTCTGCAAGCCTTACTGAGCCTTGGAAAAACCAAGCCTCCTGGATCAATGAGATTTGGATCAGAACTACCTGAACAGCTTCTCCGTCGGCTTTTCTGGGCTAAAGGGATATGCACTGTAATTGTCAAAAGCTAATGATGATGAGGTCTAGCAGAAAATCACTTGCCCATGTACACATCAGTTACTGGAGGCTGTTCACCTAGTGCCAATGACGTTTGAGACCATCTCTGTGCCATAGGTGTGGGCATTTTGGCTTCGTAAATTCCTGCAGGGCACATAAAGGCAGTGTGCTTTATTGAAAGGAAACTGAGCCCCGTTCCAGGCCTCCTCGGTGGCCTCCCAGCAAACCATGTGAAGGAAGGCAAGTCACCCCATTTCTGGGATCCTCAACATACCTGTCCATAAAACGGGGATGAGACACTCTGCCATATTTACTGGAGAGGGTAGTTACAGAAGTCAGAGTAATCGGTGCTCTGAACGGATTTTAGAAATTTCTATACAAACGTAAATAGAGCTTGTTACACAAATGGAAGATTCTCTTTCCCTCGCACCTCGCACACGACAGCCCTGATCTCCAGAGCCTGCTGAGGTTGCTATGTGTGCTCTCCCCACGGGCATTTCCGTGGCTGAGGAGCGCTCTGTTTATTGACACCGAGGTTGTGTAATTGATGAGATTCTTTCACTTGAAGGGAGAGTAGGCACTGTTCGTGAAATCTCTGAGACTGGGAGAACTTGAGGAGTCTTATTTGCCACAAATTTGGCCTGAATCTCAACCAGCCTCCTATAAGAGCGCCGTAATTGATAAGCGTATGATGACAGCGCATGAGTGATGGAATGAACGAATACAGATTAATGCACGGTGAACCTTAGCCAGCCTGTAAAGGGGCTCACCAGCCCTTTCGGTAGAGGCTGATAAGGAAGTAAATGGGGGCGCCTGGGTGGCTCAGTCAGTTGGACAGCTCAGGTCATGATCTCCCGATTTCCGAGTTCAAGCCCTGCATCAGGCTCTGTGCTTACATCTCAGAGCCTGGAACCTGCTTCCAGAATCTGTTTCCCTCTCTTTCTGCCCTTCCTCCACCCACACTGTCTGTCTGTCTGTATGTATGTGTGTGTGTGTGTCTCTCTCTCTCTCTCTCTCTCTCTCAAAAATAAATATGACAAAATTAAAAAAAAACAAATAAGGAAGTAAATGGTAGAGAAGCTCACTAACCTAATGAAGTCTTATCATTTCCTACTGTGGACAGATTTTCCTGGTTTACTTATTTGTTTCTATTAGGTTACTATCAAGCCCGGTTGAAGCTTTCTGTTAAATCCCATCTTCACTTGCTTGGTTGACCTTAAGCTTTCCCAGCAAAAGGGCATTACTCCCCATAAGCTGTATTGTCAACATTGGAAAAAGTATTTCTTGATAGTATAAAATATGAAAGTAATTTTCAATAGGAAAACAGACCTCAAAGCTTTCAGATGGGGAAAACTGAGAAATTAGAAACAAAAAGGCCTTGTTTGTGTTTCTATTTGTTTGCTCTTTGAAACTATAAAAGTAACACGTGCTTCCGTAGAAAACTTCTATGAAGAGTACAGGAAAGTAAAAAGAGACAGAAAAATGCACAGGTACCTTCCTGTCAGTATTTTTTTCCCAATGCATTTTCTACAGCTCAAATCCTTTAATTCTTTCAATCAAATAAGGAGCTAATTTAGGTAGTTAGATATCTAATTTAGATAATTGTTGTGGCCCCTCCATATCAGCCACCATGCTGGGTGGGCACTTTTTGGAAGACAATGGTCAACAGGATATTTTTATTTTATTTTACATGTACTTTCTTAATTTATAACAAGGCTTCTCCAGGAGATGCTGTTTTCCTGACCCATTTGTGAGAGTATCAGGGGCCATGTCTGCAAAATTGTATAGAACCGTCTTTCTACGTGGATTGTTAACTAACAGTCATGTCATTCTCCAAGTCACTTGGAAGTCGTTGTCCCTTTAGGATTTAGAATAGAATCATAATCATCCTCATGTAGCTGATCCCTGATGGATGAGACCCATGAATCTGACAGTGCGCATTGCTTAGCCTATTAAAATTGTAAAAGGAGCAAGGATAAAATGAGTCTAGCCTCATGTTAGGCATATGCTTTGAGGGCCTGTCCTTTAAAGCTGCAGGGCTCTGAAAAATGTTAGGGGGCCCAGCCGGTTCATCTTTTCTTATGACTGAGAGACAAAGGGAGATAAAGAATGACTGTCGCTGCTTTTATCCTTGCTCAGGGGGCATAGAATTGTTTTCTACAGCATTCTGTCAGACTCCCAAATCTCTGAGTTTGAGGACTTGGCTTTCCTGTTCAAATATCCCTGCAGATGGTCAATCAAAGGAGAGAATGAAAGAGAAGAATTTTTTCTCCAAATTATTCAATTTAAGAATACGGGTACAGATCAGAGGGAAGTATCAGTAAAAATGTCTCTCCCTGGGATGTAGCCAACACCCCTACCCCCAAAGTCAATTAGCTTCCCATTGACTTAAGTGGCCTCCCATTTTCCTTTGTACCGAGGGCTCCCCTCCAGTCCTTTAATGAAATGGTCTAAACATTTGTATACAGTCAAGCTCTGAGTATGGTGTTCACGGTGCCGGGGGGGGGGGGGGGGGGGGGGGGGGGGGGGGGGGGGGGGGGGGGGGGGGGGGGGGGGGGGGGGGGGGGGGGGGGGGTGAGGCACAGAGCGACTTTGTGATTCATCCTGGGGAACTGCGGAAACTTTGTCACTTTTTCAGTATTCTCTAAGTCTGTGTATCTGTCTCTGTGTCTGTTTCTCTTCCAGCACAGAGGCAAGTTTCAGATCAGTTTTTCAAAAATGAGTTGCATCTGATATTTTTCATCCTACAGAAGTCAGTGAACACATTGACATATTGAGATTACGAGTTCTTATGTCCTGATAAATTTTTGAGAGGTTTATTGGCTTTGATCACTCATTTTAGTTCATGATGGTAATTTAAAAATGCTTATAAGGGAGGAGCGCCTGAGGGGCTCAGTTGGTTGAGCATCTGACATCAGCTCAGGTCATGATCTCACTGTTCATGGGTTTGAGCTCTGCCTGGGTCTCTGTGCTGACAGCTCAGAGCCTGGAACCTGCTTCAGATTCTGTGTGTCTCTCACTCTCTGCTCTTCCCCCACTCACGCTCTGTCTCTGTCTCTCAAAAATGAATAAACATTAAAAAAATTTTTTTATTGCTTATAAGGCAAAAGTCTTTCTCCCTAAGAAGCAGCCATGGAAAATTAGAAATGTGGCTGTCTGTGCACATGGCTACATACCTATGTATGTGTCAAAGCAAAATCGGAGGTGAACAGTAGTTAAAGAAGTAAAAACAGAGTTTATCCAGGACTATGGCAGTACGGTATAAGAGACTGCAGTATAGAATTAAGCTCAGTTCCAAATACGGTATGGACAGTAGGGACTTATAGCCAAAAGCAGGGTGGGGGGTAGTGGATGGAAAATTACTAAGAGGAATTATCGGTGATAATGGGATTCTTGGCTCAGACCTATCTAATAGGGTTCTTGCTGAAGTCAGGCCAGGATGATCAGACATCACCGGAGGGTGGCAAAGAATTAAGAACCTGCTCAGATATAGAGGGCGATCAGATCAGGAGGATGGAAGGCTCTCAGTAGACTTAGTTCTTAAATGAAACCGAGTTTTACAGGGAGGTGCATAATTGATCTTAGGAGAAGATTGAGGAGCCTGACTAAGGTTTGGTCAAGCAAGGAATCTCTGACATAAACATATATATATGTTATATGATTATATATAATTATTTTCCTGATAAAATATAATGGATTCTTTTTTTTTAAGATTTTTTTTTTTTACATAGTTTATTTAGTTTTGAGACAGAAGGAGACAGAGCACAAGTTGGGGAGGGGCAGAGAGAGAGGGAGACACAGAATCTGAAGCAGGCTCCAGGCTCTGAGCTGTCAGCACAGAGCCCAATGTGGGGCTCAAACCCACAAACTGTGAGATCATGACCTGAGCCAAAGTCAGATGCTAAACCAACTAAGCCACCCAGGTGTCCCAAAATATAATGGATTCTTAAAATTTCAAGTCCTTAATGAAAACTTTCCTGGGGCGGTGGCTCCCTGTGGGAGTCCATGGACCATCTGCATCAGAATAAGTTAGGGAAATTTTTTTTCTAATATAGATTGAAGAGTTTTATATCCCCTGATAATCTGACTTAGTGGGACCTGGAAATCTGTATTTGAAACCCATTCAACTGATCATTTTCATGCTTTATTACATTTGAGAACTACTTTCTAGTGGTGTCCTTGCTCCGTCTTGAAAAAAGCAAAGCCAAACCTTAGGATTTTTTTCTAAAATAATAGTGACAATGGCTGCCACTTATGTATTCTAGATTCTGTGCTAGGTATTTTCCCTATATTATTTTGATAACACAACATGTAGTTATTGAGAGCCTGTTATGGCATTGAATTTGAGGCCATCTAACCCAGATCAAGAGGGTTTCTTTAACTTTGGGAAAATGAATGTTTTGTTTTTAATTAGCATACAAACCGTCTTTATTAAAGCATGCCTCACTTTGTCTTGGTTTTCTTTCTTTTGGTGAGGTGCACAGAGTAGACTTACTGTAAACTAAGCAAGCGTCAGATAGAAATAACATTGAAATTGACAGCAAGTGCATGGTTAGACACAGACGATGGAGTGGAGCAGTGTTTCATAGGTGAGCTAAGACTGTGTTTTGGAAAGACCATCGTAGATGTGCTTTCGGAGTGCTTCTTATTGTCTGCATAGTATATGCCTCCGCTTATGTGTATATTTTTTTCTTGTTCATTTGATTAATGTAACTGCGATTGTGTTGTTGGAACTCTTAGTATTTTTACATCTAAGGTAATTTGCAAATTGATTGATCCCTAAAGATTGAGGTACATTCCAGAGATCAATTTCAGGGTGTGGTAGTTTTTTTATGGAAGATAAACCAGTTTGCTTGAGGTCACATTCATTGGCAGTAGAAGTAGAAGTAGAATCCTTAAGTCCCTCCTTTTGCCACCAGCCAAACAACGTGATTTTTAGATCTAGGACATAGTTGATATCCACCATTCTTACTGGTATGTCAAAGTGTTTGAGAATGGACAGAAAGAATTGCTATCCATCAGTTTGCCCTGCGAACTCCAGTAACGCCAGCGTAGAAATTATTTTAAAAAGATTTTGCAAGTTGGGGTGCCTGGGTTGCTCTATTGGTTAAGTGTCCAACTTCGGTTCAGGTCATGATCGTGAAGTTCGTGAATTTGAGCCACGCCGGGCTCTGTGCTGACAGCATGGAGCCTGGAACCTGGAGCCTGCTTCGGATTCTGTGTCTTCCTCTCTCTCTGCCCCTCCCCCTCACGCTCCGTCTCTGTCTCTCTCTCTCTCTGAAAAATAAATAAACATAACAATATTCTTAAAGATTTATCAAGTTTAGGGCACAAGGGTGGCTCAGTGGGTTAGGCATCCAACTGCTGAGGTTGGCTCAGGTCATGATGTCACAGTTTGTGGGACTGAGCCCCACGTAAGGATTTGTGCTGACCTCTTGGACCCTGATTCTCCCTCTGCCTCGCTCTTTGCCCTCCCCCCACTCACATGTGTGTGTCTCTATCAAAATAAAGAAATACTTAAAGATTTAGAAAGTTTGATTTTAAGAATATTTGATCTCTGCTCCTTTGGCAATATAAAAGCATGGATTTTCTG
Source organism: Suricata suricatta (assembly GCF_006229205.1). Classification (NCBI taxonomy): domain Eukaryota; kingdom Metazoa; phylum Chordata; class Mammalia; order Carnivora; family Herpestidae; genus Suricata; species Suricata suricatta. Next base: position 96,388,411 of record NC_043701.1, on the reverse strand, counting down.
TCTGTGTGGTGTTCAAGGCTTTCCATCTCCCTGGCATGGGGTCTGATTTGTTTCGAGTACATCTGCTATGAATGTAGCTCAAAGGGAGACTGTCAAAATGTATAAGTCTTGGGTAGTTTCCCCCTAATAGAGAAGGGAGATGTGTTAAATAATCAAAGATTCAAAGGTTCTTAACCAATAAAAGCTACAGCAAAATTTTAAGCATGAGGAAAACAGAACAATTTTCCTTTTATCATCTAGACAGCTAACCTCATGGTCACTGAGTTCTGACAATAAATATGAAATGTTCAATAAACATTTACGGAGTGCCTACCTTACACCAGCATTTTAGGCACTTTGGTTACAACAGGGAACAAACAGATACAGATCCCTTGTCTCATCGACCTTTTTTTTCTGTTAAACTTTTAAGCATTCTAGGCTATTTGGAAACATCAATGGAGTATAGATATCCTATTGGTCTATGGGTTGCAAACTGGTAAAGAGAGGCTCAGTTCAGCCCATAGATGATTTCTTTGATAAGCCTAGTGGATTTTATTTATTTTATTAAAAATACTTTTTTTAATGTTTATTTTTGAGAGTGACAGACCACAAGTGAGTGAGGGGCAGAGAGAGAGAGACACAGAATTTGAAGCAGGTTCCAGGCTGTCAGCACAGAGCCCGATGTGGGGCTAGAACCTGTAAACTGCAGGATCATGACCTGAGCCGAAGTCAGATGCTCAACTGACTAAACCACCCATGAGCTCCTAGCTGAGTGGGTGTTAAATGTTAGTTTGAGGGATGCCTGGGTGGCTTAGTCAATTAAGCATGCAACTCTTCATCTCAGCTTGGGTCTGATCTCAGGGTTGTGAGTTCAAGTCCCATGTTAGGCTCTATGCTGGGCATGAAGCCTACCTAAAATGAATAAATACATACATAAATCAGTGTCAGTTTGAATGCTTTAAAAGAATTGTGCACTGATCAGAAGACACAAGCACTGTTTCTTACTGTTTTCACTTCATCAGCTTCATTCCTACACTTTCCTGCCTGGTCTCTCAAGGCATCTGGGGTTGTAGCCCCTGCATTTTATATGTCCAGCTTGGCATTGGTTCCTCCTGTGTGTCTGGAATTTTCAGTGTAAACTCCTTTATCACCTCAAAGAATTGAGATGCTCGGATGGTGTTCAGAGCTATCTCTAAAATGCTGGGTTATTTATGGGTGTCAGTTCCACACATACTCACATATAAAGGTCAAAAAAGCCAGTGGCAGGGCACGGGGCAGGGGGGCGGGTCTCATTGGACTAATTCTCCAACTTTGGCTCAGGTCATGATCTTGCAGTTCATGGGTTCGAGACCTATTGGGCTCTGTGCTGACAGCTCAGAGCCTAGAGCCTGCTTTGGATTCTGTGTTCTGTGTCTCCCTCTTTATCTGCCCCTTCCCAGCTTGTGTTCTCTCTCTCTCTCTCTCTCTCTCTTTCTCTCTCTCTCTCTCTCTCTCTCTGTCTCAAAAATAAACAAACATTTAAAAAATGGAAAAAAAAATAAAAGCCAGCGGCTTACAGGGCTTGTAATAGCTGTTTCTAGAACTAACTACGCTACTCCTATTACGTACACTGGAAAATCAAGTTGATTTTTTGTTTCACCTGTAACCACCATGTACAATTTTGCCAACAGAAAAAAAACATTTGCAGCTATTTTTTTTAGGAAGATGATGGACATCTTCACTCATTCCTCTCAAGGGTCAGCCTGTTGCACTGTCTAGACTCCTCCACTCATGCTTTCCTTCTGAAATGGAATGTTCCTCCCCACACCCGTCCCCACAAATCCTCCCTGTCTGTTCAACTCAAAGCAACTTTTCCTTAGGGTTCCCATTTTCTTTGTTAAAACAATTTATCCTAGCCTAACTCTTGTTGATTTCCCCTTCTCTGAACTCAAGGCACATTGAGGAAAGTTGCTATCATCCCTTCATTTATTTGTTCAACATTTTGTGATTGGCCACCTTGCCCTGCCCTGGGTACTCCAAATTTAGCACTTAATTATCTCTTGTCCTGTAGGGTTTAGTTATGGTTATGGCATGTTTGTCCCATCACCCTAAGAGTGTGCATTTTTCATTGTGACGGACCATGCCTGAGGCGTCCTTCTCTGCACCGTGCTCTTGCAGGGCTAAGAAAAGGAGTGTCCTCTGGATGTAGTGCTTGTCCCTACCTGCATCCTGGCCTGGGCACCCTCCCCATGCCTGGGACACCTGCACAGCCGTATGGGAGAGTCCAGAATCCAAGGAGTGTCCCTGAATGACCCAGCAAAGAGCAGACACCTCAGAAAGGCTGGACAAATCATTCATCTTGTTTAAAACAGAGGAAGTCCTCCATTATTGTTAACCGTGAACAGGGTCTTCCTAACTACAAGTGACCCAGGCTCCCAAAGTGTAACAGCCAATTTCAAATCCTATATTATAAGCATCAACTCCTTGTTCAACTTAGGTTTTTTTCTTAATTTTTATTTATTTTTGAGAAAGAGAAAGGTGGGCGGTGGGGGTGGGGCAGGGAAGAGGATCCATAGCAGGCTCTGTGCTGACAGCAGACAGTCCAAAATCAAGGTGCCAGCAGATTCAGGGACTGGTTAGGGCCCCCTTCCCGGTTCAGAGACAGGACCTTCTGTGTCCTCACCTGATGGAAGGAATGAGCTATCATTCTGGGTGTTCTTTTTTATAAGAGCACTAATTTCCATCATGAGGGCTTCACCCTCATGACCTAATCACCTCTCAAAGGCGCTACTTCCTGATACTATCACCTTAAGAGCTAGGACTTCAACATAGGAATTTTAGCCTGGGGGCAGGGGATGCACACAGAATGCTATTCAGACCATAGTAGAAGGCATCTTGTCTAGTCTCTGGCAGACACTGGGCAAAGGGGACAATCTGTCCCTAGATTCAGGTCAAGGACTGTAAGAGAGCCCTCATTAAATTAAAGATGCCTTCAAAAAATAGGTTAATATTTAACATCATTAAATTATAGAGAGTTGAGTGGGCTTTGGTCTAATGCATCACTGTGTTCTCTACTCCGCTGGCCCTAACGCTAATCCCTCTAGCATTAGTACTGGGACTTTCCAAAATATGTCACACCCCCGTGAAAGACAGAGATGCAAATCCACCTCTGTGGCAGTGTTTTCAGCATTGATCAGCACCACCCCCCATCATCAGCTTTCGGCCTCTGAGCCCTCCCAGTGGGGTGGTGTTCCAGCTTTCTGGGAAATAAACCTCCATGAGACTGAAAATGCCCTTTGATCAACGAGGCAAGATGCTCAGCCCTTGGTAGTCCTGGGAACAATCGTAACTGGATGTCTGACCATACATTAAAAAAAAATTCCATCCAACACTGGAGGTTTCTGAGACTTTTGTCCCCCAGGAAAAGATAAGTTCCACCCTAGGTTGTCATGAGGGAAGATGTCAGAAGGGGGGATGGATGGGGCGCCTGGGTGGTTCACTCAGTTAAACGTCCGACTTCGGCTCAGGTCATGATCTCAGGGTTTGTGGGTTTGAGCCCCGCATCGGGCTCTGTGCTGACAGCTCAGAGCCTGGAGCCTGCTTTGGATTCTGTGTCTCCCTCTCTCTCTGCCCCTCTCCCACTCATGCTCTGTTTCTCTCTGTCTCAATACTAAATAAACATTTTTTAAACAGGGGTGCTGGTTAACCTTTTTCTTGGGGGCGTCTTCAATCTCAAGCTCCAGAAAGTTTCACTTGACTCCAGCCTCTTTCTTAGAAAGTTTCACTCTATTTCCTTAGTCTTTCAAACGTGGAGGACAGATGTTTAGTCTTTCAGGAATTTCCGATCCTATTTGAGGACACACTGAAATATGTCTGACCCTGAACCTTTTAAAATAGACTAAGAAACTCACATGCAATACACATGCACAAAGCCCCCTATACTTATGCCTCTACGTGGAGCTCATTTCTATACAAATAGATGCACACAAACACCTTTTCTCTCAATAAAGAAAACATGTTCTATTCATAGGAAAATAGTCGGTCAGGCTTTCTGGGCTTTTTGTGTGTGCACCACAGGGTGCCTAATAGCACTGCAGGGGCAGGCATCCGATGTCACGCCAGCCACCTACAGCATGCTGGTGCCAGAGGCAGAGATGAGAGCACTAATTAGGGGGTGTCAGGAGACAAGGCGAGAAGGAAGGGGGCAAAAAAAAAAAGCACATAAAACTTTCCATGAAGATAGAAAGTAAAGGAGGGTGGGTTTCTCCTTTTTATTTTTGGTGGGACTTCTCTGCTGTTCTACTGTACTTACTTCAAAAATAGGGCTCTGTTCCTCATTCTGTAATTGAGAGCCAACATCCGGATTCATGGAACAGCTGGATTATCTTTTGCATGTTGTTTACGTGCTTGTGATAAACACGTATTGATCTGCTTCTATCCACACTCACATCGTGACTACCCTCACTAGTCTTTGCCGATAGGATTCCTGCTCAAGAGTCTTCAGGAAGGTTCCCCAGTTTGTGAAATTCATGTTAAATAATCCAGCACTCCCTATCTTCCTGGATGCTGTTTGTAGCTTTGTGTTTTTCAGGGACGCAACTTTTATTTAAGTGGTCCACAGCCCCTCTCCCTGGTGGTTACGTTGGTGGATAAAGTACTTACTACTTTATAAGGACATTATAATAATGTTACTAATAAATCGCTCTGCTTTCAGTAACTAAAGATTTGGATGGTTTCAATCACATACTTTGCATTTCTCTGGAGTTGATATTGCTTTTTATTCCCTGCACAGAGTTGTCATCCTCTCTAGGGTAGACTTTCACAGCCTCTCTGAATATTTAAGTCATCTGGGCAAGTTATAAATTACCTAGTATAAGAGTCTCACTTCAGACCAGTGAAATCAGAATCTTCAGAGGGGTCATCTAGACATTGCTGTCTTTATTCTATTTTATTAATTGTTTTAAATGTTTATTTTATCTTTGAGAGAGAGTGAGAGACTGAGCGTGAATGGGAGAGGGGTAGAGAGAGAGAGAGAATGAGTGAGGGAGAGAGGGAGACACAGAATCTGAAGCAGATTCCAGACTGTGAGCTGTCAGCACAGAGTCCAATGCAGGGCTCGAACTCATGAACCGAGAGATGACCTGAGCTGAAGTTGGACACTCAACAGACTGAGCCACCCAGGTGCCCCCAGGCATTGCTATCTTTAAAAAGTCTCCTGTGTTGGCAGTGTTGAGGCAGGTGATGAATCACTGGCTGTGTCCTCAGGGGATGACCCGTGGGCTTCAGAAATGCCTGTGAGCCATTGGACTTGGCTCCATTCTCTTCCCATTCTCTTTGATTGATCTTGAAATAAAACCATTTACTTATTTACTTCCCCTCATCCTCACCTAAACCTACTGATCCTCTACCTCATTGGGTGATCTTGTTCAGCGAGTATCATTTTAAGGAAACGAGAGATGTCTTTATCTTGAGAGCCATCACCAAACCATCATTTCAAAAGCTGTTTTCTTCCCTGTAGAAGTACAGTTTTTTAAGCAAAAAGTTTTGTCGGGAGTGATTTACTTCACTTTTTCCCAAATGTAAATTGCTCCTCAAGAGACCAAATTCCAAAGTTCTTTGTTCCTTTTCTGAGGCAGGGCCATCATGGAGTTCCACGGGCTTCTGTACCATATATTGTTATATGTGAACACGAAAACCACCTTCTTGGTGTGGAATTCCTCAGCTTTCCCAGTGATAAAAATGATGTATATTCCAAATGGCTACTACAGACCTCGGCCATCACAACAGATGTCCATCTTCTTGGCTCTGTCCCTTCTTTCCAATGGCTTACCACGTACATCTCTACCAGAAGGTCCCACACTGACCTCAAATGGATTTGTCTGAAACACACCTCCTTAGCCTTCCCTCAAGACCTCCTGCTTCGAAAGTCTCTTGTCTCCCATTTTTGGTGACTAGCCCTGCTTGCTAAACCTCCTGGCATTAGACCGGAATCCTGCCCCCCCTCCATTCACTTGCCCTCCAGCCAAGCCGATGCTAAGACCATCTCATTCTACCCCCAGGCCACTCCTCAGTCCAGAACCAGGGCAGCCTTTTCCTGACCAATCATGTTCCCTCACGCTTCTGCATCTTTACAGATGTTGCCTTCCTGCTCAGTGACTTCTTCCGACTCTAGCCAGGCCAGTGCACTGTCCTCCTGACCTAGTTAGTGGCCACATCCCATGGGATGTCCCTCCAGAGAGTGAACGCCTCAGTCCTAAATTCCCAAAGGCCCTGGGGGCTGCCCTACCTTGTGACTAGGACTCTTTCTTCTCCGTGAAACCTCAATTTCTTGGAGACAAGAGCCACTTCCGTCTATCTTGGTGACCCCAGTGTTTAACCCAGTTAAGGACAACTAACAGATTAACAAGAGACATTTGTTAAGTGAGAGAATAGTATAGTGGTGGTAAGCAGTAAGGACTCTTCGAGTTAAACTTTCTGAAATCAAATACTTCAGTACCGATACATACTAGTTGTATATAGTCAGACAAGTTACTTCAACTTTCTGCTACAGTTTCCTTGCCTATATATATTGATGAAATAGTAATTTATTTCATGGTATTATTGTGAAGAGTCAATAAACTAATAACGTCAAGCATCTTCTAAAATTCTATGAATTTCTGAATATATGAATTCAAGGACAATGTATGACCTTGAAATCACTTGTGGCACCGAACCCAGTGTAGTGGTTAAGATCAGCTACTGCATAGGATGGCTCTGAGACTGGATGAATTAACGCATGTAAAGGACTTAAAACAATGTCTGATGCACAATAAGTACTCAGTAAATGTTACCTATTCGTTTTAATTATAATTTTTATTCTTTGTGTCGTTACTTGCCCCAATTCCTTCAGTAGCATTCCAATTTTAACCTAATTAAGTCCGAAATCTGTAGCCCAAGAATACGCCTGATGTACCTGCATCTCATTGTAACCAACACTAGCTACCTTTGCAAATGCGGGCCCCTGACCCCGGCCGCCTTGCCCACCCCCATCTTTCCCACTTGTTAGAATCCACTCATCCTTCAAGGCTCAGTTCAAATATTAGTTTCTTAATAAAACATTTTTTTGCGTTTCTGATTACATAGAAGCTCTCTTCTGAATGCTCTGTGAACTGTCTTTGTATTATAATTTTTAATGCAAAACACGTGTCAGGCCATTTAACTGTGAGGAGGAGGAGGTTTAAGTGGAACAGTATTGGGACAGGACCATCAAGGGGTTGTGGTGGGTGAGTAGGACGTGGCTGTGTCTCCACCTGTGGGCTTGGCTTTGGCCATTTTTAGGGAAAGTAACCCAGTTATTACTTTCCTAGTTGGCAGAAGAGGACCATTTATTTTGGTCCTGGAGGCAGGAACTGGGCTGTACTCAGGTCAGTAGTACCTCTCCTACGGAGATGGTATGTTTTGTAGCCAGCTAATTTTTTTTTTCAAATTTAACAGTGCATCCTAGTTAATACAGATTTTACTGAATCTTAACATTAGAGAAAAGGTAATACCCTTTTTCTATGAGGATCCAGACATCTCTGTCAATAGATCTACTGTCTGTGCTCTACAAAACACAGAAGTACGAAGCAAGGTCTCTTCTTTATGTCACAGATGAGCTATTATTATCATATTCATTTGCATTGGTGCTTGTTTAATTATGCTCCTGGACAGTGCAAAATGTGCTGCCTCTTCTTCTGATCAGTCATCCGTGTACAAAGTATAGCCTGTTGATTTTTTTTTAATGTTTCTTTATTTTTGAGAGACAGAGAGAGACCGCGGGAGCAGGTGAGGGTCAGAGAGAGAGGAAGATGCAGAATCCGAAGCAAGCTCCAGGCTCTGAGCTGTCAGCACAAAGCCCAATGCAGGGATCGAACCCACGAACCGTGAGATCATGACCTGCACCGAAGTTGGACACTTAACCAACTGAGCCACCCAGGCGCCCCATAGCCCGTTGATTTTTAAACCCCTATGAACAGAATGGTTTTGGGGATCAGAGCCTCTCCAAATGATATGTACATTGTCAGGAGCTGACTCCTCCAACTCCCCACATGGGGAAGATACCATCCTTGGAATAATTCTTAATATGCATTAGCCTGTGTGGAACGTTAAGTATGTTGACATGTAAGAGCACTTAGAGAACTTTTTTGGATAGGCTGATGTGGTGATAATCCGCTCTCATTGCTTCCTACTCTGTGCTCTAGAGTCAGTTTCCTGACTTTCAGGTTCCGCTTGGTTTGGCCAAGAGAGAGCACTGGTAAGAGGTGGAGGGAGGGAGGGCGTGGCTGAGTTTTTCTTCCTCTGCCCCTCCCCGCAGCCCGCCTCTGTCAGAGCATCTGCCGATTATGATTATGTGCGCCTCTCTCTCTAGGTGGCCACCTCCTCCCTCTTGTGGTTGAAGTCCTTGGGCGGTGGCAGCCTGAGGGGCACTAACCTTGTGCTCTCCTTTACCCTGATGATATCTTTGCAAATGTTCCCTGTATCAAACTTTCCTCGAATTCCCAGACTTGGGTATGCCAGCTGTTTTCTAGATACTGATAACACATTGTTGTTGCATTGACTTCTCTTAAAGCAGTTCAGCCTCACAAGTCAGGTGGGCAACAAAAAGACATCTGGGTGCAGCAGAGAAGCCTTTACAAATCAATAACAAGGTCTAACTTGAGGTCTTGCAGAAGCCCTCGAGGAGGAGCCCCGAACGGGAGAGGAATTTCTCATACGGTCTCCCCTGTTTCTTCCTCAAAGAGCAAAAATGGCAGTGAATTTGTCAACTCAAATGCATGTTTACTTGAGAGGCTGCAGATTCACAGCAGCAAGTTTCAAGCAGAAAATATTTGTCTCAAGTGAAAACCTGGAAGCCAAGAACGTATGATTAGAAAACTGAAAATGTCATATTTTAAATAGGGAAAGATGGTTATAAAAGTGAAGATTACATTCTGTCCTAAATTATGTGGCTGGTCTTCCTGGACTCTTCATCTAATCTGCATAGATGCAAAAATTACACAGCAATCTGGAAGCTTCAAAAAAAAAAAAAAAAGGAAAGAAAAGAAAAAATGGCAGTAATTAAACGACAAAAAAAACTATATTCAAATAAAATTAAGGGTTTGACTTAAAGCCATGGGGGGCATCTCCTTTGGTTTCTTCCTATGTAGCATTTAAAGGAGAATGAGACAAAAAGGAGCCTCTGGAAGTGTCTGAGCACTGACTCGTAGCCCAGCCTGAGGAGAAGTCGGTGGTTGAAGGCACTCTATGTGCCCAGCCTGTATGCTTGACAACGTTTCGTTCCATCCCTGGACTTCATGTAAAAGCCCAGAAGAAGAGGCCCAAGAACTAGAAAGAAAGAAGAAACTTAGCGTTGAGTTGTTAGGTTTATCTGTCCTTTCTTTCTTTCTTTTTTTTTTTTTTAATGTTTTTTATTTATATTGAGAGAGAGAGAGAGAGAGAGAGAGAGAGAGAGACAGTGCAAGCAGGGGAACATCAGAGAGAGAGGGAGACACAGAATCTGAAGCAGGCTCCAGGCTCTGAGCTGTCAGC
>NC_043701.1:96374893-96378807 GCF_006229205.1 Suricata suricatta | reverse complement strand
CTTTTTTTTTTTTTTAATGTTTTTTATTTATATTGAGAGAGAGAGAGAGAGAGAGAGAGAGAGAGAGACAGTGCAAGCAGGGGAACATCAGAGAGAGAGGGAGACACAGAATCTGAAGCAGGCTCCAGGCTCTGAGCTGTCAGCACAGAGCCCGATGCGGGGCTCGAACCCACAAACTGTGAGATCCTCACCTGAGCTGAAGCCAGACGCTCAACCGACTGAGCCACCCAGGCGCCCCCATCTGTCCTTTCAAGAGGTTGAAAGATCCATTCTTGACCAAAATGGAAGTTACTGTGATAATTGTGAGAAAAGAGAAAGAACTATGTCCGATATACAGAAACACACTTACATCCGTGCCTACCCACATTTAATATATATGAACATTTTGTATTAATTTTTAAATAAAATATTTTGGATATAATTGGAGCCACCCTTGCAGCCCTCACCCTTACCTGTCCCTCCCCCTCTCCCCACAGGTAACCGCAGTATTGATGGTGATGTTTACCTTTTCTATGTTTTTCTTTAAGATTTTATTTGTAAGTGATCTCCACCTCTAACATGGGGCTCAAACTCGCGACCCTAGATGAAGAGTCACACGCTCTGCTCACTAAGCCAGCCAGGCACCCCCTGCCTATGTTGTAATATTTTGAATACATAGGTACATATTTAAAAATAGTGAACATAGTAGTAGTATTTTGTGTGCTTTTTAAACACTAGGTGAATCATAGTAGATTCCATTGTGTTTTCGAGAATTATCCATGTTGATACATGTGCATTTGAAATGCTGTAGTCTATTCCAATCTAGAAGTATATACAATGGTTTGTCCATTTCCTACTGATTAATATTTAGAGTGTTTCCACTTCTTTCTGTCACTGCAAGCAATGTTTTGATGAGCATCCTTATAAACAACTTCATGTGTGTATCTGTGAGAGATTCTCTAGGATCTGTACTTCGGGGAAAAAATATGGGGCTATGTGTCAAGTAAACCGTCAACTTCGCTGCCAGCGCTATGTCCTCTCCCCAGTGACTAGGCACTTGGCATTCTCACCAAGCCGGACCTGGAAATACTCATTCCCTTCCCTATCCTTATCAATAGTTTATATAGTCCGGCTTCTAAAACTTCTTTAACAATTTAAAAATGTAAATAAAACCATCATGAGATTAGTAACATTTCCCTGATTATGAGTGGGATTGCGTTTCCTTTCCAATGTTTATTGATACTTTGGTTTTCTTTTTTTTTTAATGACCTTTCATTTCCTCTTGCCTCTTTTCCTTTTGGGTCGTTTGTCTTTTCCTAACTGATTTGCGTGGCTTCTTTGTGCTCCATCCTTGGCCTTTGGCAGTTATGTGTATCGAATAGTCGTCTGGGGAAAGTTCCAGGTTCTGCATGCTAAGCAGCGAACATCCCAAATGCCTGTCTCAAATGACACATTATTGTAGGGTTGACTCTAGGCTTTGTCAAAAGGAAGAAGCAAACCTATTATGATATCTATTCCTGAACATGATAGAAGGGAGAGCAAGTCACAGGCCTTTGTGGATTAGGGCCTGACGTGCTGAGGACAAAGCTCCTGGGAATTAGGGAAAAGCAGGGGATTAGGAACCTGTTGGAGAACGAGTCAAAACTCCTACAAGCCAGGGGAAACCTAGACGCTTACACGGGGGCAGAAGCAGAGGGGTTTCTAGGACGATGTGCTAAGTGGTAGGGACCGTGTGGGCCCAGGATGGGCAGCAGACCCTGTAGTAAGATGGCCTCCACTGGCTCTCAGGACTGAGAAAGGGAGGCGTCCTAGTTCCTCACTGTCAGCCCAGCGTCACAGCATGCCAAGGTAGGTGGGCACTGAGGAGAGAAAGCAAAAGGGATTAGAGAAAGAAAACCTCCCAGTTGAGCTGCAATGCCCCATCATCAGAGGCACTAAGGACTTAGTGATCCACCGGAGAGGATGTCAGAGAGCCCCCGCCAGGCTACTCCCCTGCTGGGAGAGTGCTAACTGAGAATGGGGTAGGGGTCCCGAGCTCTGATCTGTCACCAAAGTGGAATTTGATTTCAGGACAGTCAAGCTTTGTTTGTTTGTTTGTTTGTTTTTAACTTTTAAAAATGTTTTGGGGCACCTGGTGGCTCGGTCGGTTAAGCCTCCAACTTCAGCTCAGGTCAGATCTCACTTTTGTGGGTTCGAGCCCCACGTCGGGCTCTGTGCTGACAGCTAGCTCAGAGCCTGGAGCCTGCTTCCGGTTCTGTGTCTCCTTCCCTCTCTGCCCCTCCCCTTCTCATGCTCTGTCTCTGTCTATATCAAAAAATAAATAAAACATTAAAAAAATAAAAATAAAAATGTTTTATTTATTTTTGAGAGGAAGAGAGAGACAGTGTGAGCAGGGGAGGGTCAGAGAGAGAGGGAGACACAGAATCTGAAGACAGGCTCCAGGCTCTGAGCTGTCAGCACAGAGCCCGATGTGGGGCTCGAACCCACGAACCATGAGATCATGACCTGAGCCGAAGTCAGACGCTTAACCGACTGAACCACCCAGGTGCCCCAGTCAAGCTTTGTTTTAAGATGTCTCCAACCTACAAGTAGCAAAGAGCGAAACCGAATGGTTTGCACTTTACCTTTACTTTTCCTTCCTATCTACCTACTTGAGGTTGTATGAGTGGCAAAATGACCCTCAAATGGGTGGAGGAAGTTGAAAGGAAATCCTCAGTATACGTGCCTGGCCACTGACTGAAGGACTGATGGACTGTTAGCAATGTTGACCCTATCTTGCACTCTGGAGATCAGTGACCTGTGTTTTCACCCAAGAAAGTAGGTAAAGGCTGAAATGGAGTTGAACACTAAACCCACCCCCCCTTAGGTTTCTAGCTATTTCCGTTTCAAATAAATAAGTCTGCTTGATAAGCCTATTTTCACTTGGATGTTGAAACATGGTCTCATAAATCAACCAAGTGAGGGAACTGACTCTACCCCAGTGTCTTGAACCCAACTAGCTGCATTAGAGAAGGAATTAAGCAGCACCTCTTCCCTTGCTGCTTAAGCTAAATGTGGCCCTGCCTTGTAAAGCCAGACCTCAATCCTTGCTGTTGTTGATTTGTCTTGTTAATGGACGTATTCTCACCTGAGTGAAGACTGCATCTCAGTGAAGTATAATATATGGCAGGTGTGGTAAGGCTTGATATGAGCACCAATAAAGAGTCTCAAAAATGAAATAAACTAGTCCTGCAGAACTGATGAATTCTGAAGATCCATTTCCTTTTGTTCTGTTTCATTCAGCAAAATCTATATTTTCTAACTTCTACCTTTACGATCTATCAGAACCAATTCTACATGTCCTCAAAGCAGATTTGGAAAACAAACAAAGGCAGATCAGAAAATTCCCAGCTTTCTTGTTGGCAGCATTGAGTGGTTATTTTCCCAAAGCCAAGCAGTATTGCCAGAGACTATTAAAAAAAAAAATCAACAAATAAGGGAGAATCAAATCAGTCTAGTGTCATAGTCTGCCAGGGAGTGAATTAGCGAGTCAAAGGATGTCTCTCGCCTTTTCCAACATTTAGGAAAAATGAAAAAAGATCTTGAGTTAACTTGAAATTTTAAACAAAGCAGATGCTTAGCTCACCCTTGGCGTTGATCTTTACAATCCTATTAAAAAAATCTTTTGTAAGAGTAGATTATTGGGTTTCCAGAAATGAACTGACAATCATCACTATGTACATATATTTTCTAAGGGCATCATTTGCACAGTCTCTGGAATTTCTCCTGCACTGCAACTTTAAGCAAAATTTACTTTTGCCCAGGGTTGTGTTCCAAATTATAGTGGGTCCTCAAGCAATAGCCCATTGTGTATTCCCTACATCCCTTTTACAAGGAGTTCTACTTTCTCTTAATTATGCTTCTAAGACGGGGGGGGGGGGGGGGGGGGGGGGGGG
>NC_043701.1:96348819-96374793 GCF_006229205.1 Suricata suricatta | reverse complement strand
TCCAATTTCTCTCTCACTCTCTCTACCTTGAGCTGTCACTCTCTCTCTAATAAAAAAAAAATGGCTTACCAAAAAAGATGAAGATGAGGAGATGGAGGGCTATCTCCCTACAGTGTATGGAAGAAAGATGTGGACTGTCTTAATCAAGTATATGCAGGAAAAGTCTCTGCCTTGTTCAGTTCTACTCCTGGCTGTACATTTATGTCACCTGGGGAATTCCAAAAAATAAATACTCAAGTCCCACCACATACTAATTAAATCAGGATCTCACAATGACAGCTCTGGATCCACAGCGCCTAGGAACTTGTTAGAAATGCATGTTCTTAAGCCCCAGCCCCAACCTGCTGAATCAAACTCTGAGGGCAGGGCCCCATACTCTGTGAACTAGCACTCCAAGGTCATTCTGATCACTTCAAGTTTGAGAGGATGTGCACCTATGGTTGACATTTTTTAAATGGTGACTCTAATGGACAACCAAGATTGAGGACCTTTAGATCTTTCCTTCCCTTCCTATTTACTGAGTTTTATTTGATTTTGGCTAAGAAAAGACCAATGGCCTGTTTGGCTTCTGGTCCCATGGATCAGCCAGCCAGAGGGTCCTGGCTTCCTATGCTCTGGTTCTAAAAAGCCATTAAGATTCTTAAAAAAAAAAAAAGGGGGGTGGTGGTATTATTTTCAGAATACTAGAGAGAGAAAACTTATGAAACATAATGGAAACCCCAAAGTCCACCCTAAAATTTGTTTGGGAGCATCTATCTCCAGGACCTGCCCTTTGACAGAAATGAAATCTCATCCCATAGTACGAAGAAGTGTTGTAAAATCCTTGAAGGAATAGAGAAGTGCAACATGATTTTATTACCATGAGAAGAATCATGGCTTTTTTTTTCTTATTGGTAATGTTAAAAATGTCAGTGTCTTTTTGGTTTGTGGTGTTTTGCAAGGGATCTGGTGGCTTCCTTACAGCTGTTCACTTAATAAAACCTTAGACCAGTGTCCGTGAGCTTGAAGTCTGCCAGACAGGCGTTCCTGTGCCGCTTTAAATAGGAAGCGTCATCTGTGAAACCACTGTCTCCGCGCCAGCTTGTTGCAATTTTTATCCTTCCCCTTCCCTGCTCCCTCCTTCCCTTCAACCCTCACCTTTTCCATTCTGTTCCCCATAGTGGCAAGCTTTTGCTTCCTTGTAAGACAAATGACTCTTAGTGGAGCCATAATCCCCTTTCCTAAATCCTTAAGACCAGCTATGTTTTTGAAATTCAGACTCTTTTCAGCTTTGAAAGAATAGTATACAGTGTGCTTACTTGTGTATCATGGTCCACAGTGAAAGGTATAGATATTCAGGCTAAGTAGGATAGAAGCTATAAGTAACTTTCTGATGGGTAAGTTTAGATTTGCCATCAAGTGAATTTTGACAAAAAACTTGCGGGCTTTCTGAGCTTTTTGCATTTCAGGGCACTGAATACAAGATTATGGACACTATTCTATTTTTTTTTCTTTAGTTTTTAATGTTTATTTTTTTAGAGAGAGCACACAAGTAGGGAAGGGGCAGAGAGACTGAGACAGACAGAGAATCCAAAGCTGGCTTCAAGATGTCAGCACAGACCCTGATGAGGGCTCGAACCCACAAGCCATGAGACCATGACCCGAGTCGAAGTTGGACATTAAACTGAGCCATCCACGTGCCCTGGCAGTGTTCTATTCTTGAATCAAAATGCAACCTAGCACCAATAGAACTGCAGAATCCCAGACTCTTGAAACAAGCTTAAAACATCTTGAGTATATGAAAGAGATTTGTGACATCTAAGGACATGACTTATGAATATGTAGCTTCAAGTATTCATTCATGGCTAAACCCATGAAAAAGCTGCAGGCTTAAACCATGTCTAGGGGATGATAGTCTGGGATGGTCGCACCGCCCCTTAAGACAGGTACAAAACAAACCCTGTCGGGCTAATGGCCAACCATGTGGAAGCAAAGCGAAACTGGATCTCTCCCTCCTCCTGGACTTCAACTCATCCCAGAAGGATAAAGCCATAAACACTCTCAGATCAATAAAGAAGTGACTGTTTTTGTAATACTAGACTGGAGAAGCCTTTCCAAACATAATGAAAACTCCAAAAGTCATAAGAGGGAAGAATTGTTATATTTGCATAAGCCACCAAAAAGTTCTTCAGGGTAAAAGCCATTATGAAAGAGTCAAATGTAACCCCAAAAAAGTACTCGTAACCGAATCTGTATAAACATGTATTAAAAAGGTGCTTTTATAAATCAACAAGATCATCAACCTCACTGAAAATGGGCAAATAAGCCACAGACAAGAGAATCACAAATGAAGCATGAAGCATTCCTCAACTTACAATTTAGGTAAATAAGACTGAAATGAAAATGAATCCGCTGTCAGATTAGCCAGGATTGTACTGTTTGGTACCTCTGTTTATAGGAATTTGTCTTACAATTATATTCACATATGCATGAAGATCTATGGAAGGATTTTCACTAGAAAATGTACCTGTTTTCAGTAGAGTAAGAACTGGAAATCCTTTTGTGGGGGAGGGGTTCAATTAGAATGAGGAGTACCTGGCTGGCTCAGTTAATGGAGCGTCTGATTCTTGATCTCAGGGTCTTTTTTTTTTTTAATTTAAAATTATTTAATTTTAGTATTACAAACTAGTTAATAGTTTGACATAGTGGTCATGGAATATTCAAATTTTATTCAAATTCAAAAATATGGAACGCTTCACGAATTTGCATGTCATCCTTGCGCAGGGGCCATGCTAATCTTCTCTATATCGTTCCAATTTTAGTATGTGTGCTGCCGAAGCGAGCACTGATCTCAGGGTCTTGAGTTCAAGTCCTATACTGTGTGTGGAGACTACTGAAAACAAATTAAAATGCACCCAGAGACCAAAGAATTTTGTAGACATTAGAGCAAATGAAAGGAATCTACATGTGTTGACTTGGTGGTGTTGACGTGGGAATGTCCATTGCATCTGGATCAGTTGCAGAATGAGATGGGGGTATGACTACATGCATAAGTGTGTGGGCGTGCACACAGAAAATGCTCGGGATAATATACAATGTACCTCCTTACAGTCATCACCCCTAGTGAAGGCACGTGCAGAGGGAGCGGTGTTGTTCTTTTAGTTTTCTAGACTGTTTATCTACGAGAAGCATGAATTCAATATTAAGGGAAACATTTAAGATCTGTATACCCTTCTTGCAAGTCAAAGACAACTTTGTGTGAGTCATAATTTTTTAATGTTTATTTACTTGTGAGAGCAGGGGAAAGGCAGAGAGGGGAGGGACAGAGGATCCAAAGTAGGCTCCTCGCTGACTGCTCCAAGCCGGATCGGGACTCAGACTCACCAGTCATGAGATTATAAACTAAGTCAAAGTCAGACACTTAACTGACGAAGTCACCCAGGTGTCCCTGCATTAGTCCTATTTTGATAAACTCATCACTGGGCCCAGACGGACAGTGGGGTTGCAGGTATATTATATCGTCCTTTTGCAAGGATGCCTTATTTACAATGGACCCCTTATTATCTATTAGCAAGAATGCCTTATTATATTATATTTTTGTAAGAACCTTAGTTTGATTCCATCCACAAAGGGGTTTCAGACCAAGAACATGACCTATTCCAGAAGGAACTCCATGATGTTCAAATTTTCCTGATTGAGGAACGTTCTTCCCTTCACTCCCTGTGGCCCGTTCTATGTTAGCCAGTGTGTCCAGGAACAGCGGACACTCACCTTTACCTGTAAGGGTCCGGGCAGGCCCACGTGCAGGCCCAGGCCTGGGGGATGCTAGAGCTCGTGGCCATGGACATCCTTTCTTACTCTCTTACTAGCCTCTCACTGTGCACACATCGCATGGATTCCAGTCAAACTAGATTGCCCAGGCCCTTCCCGGGAGCCTTTGCCAGCTGCCTAAGAGGACATGACGATTGAATTTGAAGCCAAATGGGGATTGCCAGAGCGAGGAAAACTAGGTGCCAGCCAGGAGACCCTGTTCAGTTTATTCCTGATGGTGTGTGGAAAAATCGCTGAGGTGGCGCTTCTTCCGGGCTGTGGTCCCGCAGCCCAGCACTGTGCCTGCAAAACACTCAGAACACACTTTAAACCAAAAGGCAGTTGGCTCCCCTACCTGCCAGGGCCTCGGACAGAAGGGAGCCAGTGTGGATGGCAGTGTGAGTACAGTTGCATGAAGAAAGCAGCCCCCTGTCCCTGTTGCGGGAGGCAGTAGCTAGAGGCCTGCCTGAAGTTTCCAAGTTTGGGATCGTGGAGATTAACCTCTCCTCCTCTCTCATTTTATATCTTTCTTCCCCCCAAGGCTACTCTAACTGATTTTCAGCTTTAGCGTGCAAGACGGATTTCTATTAGCAGCCAGTTGTGCTGTTTGCAAAATAACTGATGAATCAAAAGGGGATCTACCCTGAAAATAAAAGCCATGACGCTCCTTATCACCGTGATTTGCATCGCTAGCTTCCTAGCAGTCCGTCTTATTTACAGTGACGTCTTCGTGACTCCAAATTTAGAATGATTTATTTGGGAACTTTGCTTCAGTCTCTTTAACAGCTACCTCCTGACAAGGCACCCAGAGAAGAATGCTGTATGTTTTGGGTTCGCTAATCCGACAGTCATTTCTGAGATCCATACAAACGGGAAACATACCAATAAGACACGAAACCCTTAATTATTCTAATGTATGTACCAGGCTCTCCTCTCTGTTCCTCCCTCTCTCCCTGCCTCCACCCCAACCTTTTAACTCCTCCGGGCACAAGCCGGGGCTGAAGCCTCCAAGCCCCTCGCCTTCCTTCGCTTAAACCGGCTGCAGGAAATTTGTTTTAGAGGGCTGGTTTTAACTAAACTACCTGCTGTGCGGCACATTGCTGCTGTTTGTGAAATGAATGATGGGAAAGGCAAGTCTGTGATTTCATTTGTTCAGACCGATTACTCACACGTTGCACACGGTATCATTTGCTTGTCACTTAATGACTGACCAGCCTGCTTGAATCATTAGTGCCGAAGCTCAGTGAAAGGAAGAGCTCGCCATAATGAGGAGCTGAAGGAAGCGGGGTGCTGTTTTACCTAAAAGAAATGGTGCGCAGAAATCTGGCATAGCTGCAGGTGTTCCGATGACAATGTGGGAAGCAGTTAGCTTCCAATTTAGCAGAAAATTAAGAGCGAAAAAACTGTTATTTGTGAGAGAAGATACTCATGGCAGGCAATCATCCTCGCTCTGCACCCACAAGATGAGCATTCAGCTGTCTTTGTCGTGACTTAAAACAATTGGTATCTTGGGCTGCATTCAACACCAGATTGGTGCTTATTATCTGCAGTTTATTCTTTCTTGGGATATTTTGTTTCCCCCCCTTCCCTATTTTATGGTTAATTTGCTTGCTTGAATGTAAAGCCATTTAAGCTGAAAAATCTGGATTGTGGCGGAGCATTGTGCCAGGGCTCTGAGCTGTATGATACAAGATAATTGGCAATTTTCAAATTCATAATCCATTTTGTTTCCCTCGTCTCTCTCCCCTCCTTCTTTGTCCCTTCTGCTAGCTTCTCTGCCCTGTTCTTTGGCATCATCTTTGAAACCGGTCACAGAGGGAAGCTGAGTGAATGCAGATTCCTCCAGTCAAGACTCCAGACTCCCAAGACTACCCTTTGGGGAAATTAAAGAGCAAGACCCCCCCCCCCCCATGCAAACCCGCTCTGAAGCAAGCCAGTCCTCGCCCGGGGCAGGATTGGATTCCATTTGAAACCAAAGCTCCAAGTCCTGTTCTAGGATAATGAAAAGGTTTTTGCTCTACCTGAGGGTTTGTCATTGGAGGCAGGCAAGAAAACCCTGACATCCTACGAGCCAGCCTCTGGTTTCCCATCTGGTGCTTGTCTGGTGGCTCGGGCTAACAGCGAATTGCAGTCCTCCTGCCCTTTGCTGTCAGGGTGATGATGATCAAGATACTAAATCTGTATCCACTGATACCCTACTTTACTTTATCTTATTTATTTTTAAATATTTATCTTTATTTTTAAAGGTTTATTTTTCAGAGAGAGAGAGAGAGAGAGATCGAGCGCTCGAGAGAGAACAGGGGAGAGGCAGAGAAAAAGGGAGACAGAAGATCCAAACAGGCTCTCAGCTGTCAGCATAGAGACCGATGAGGGGCTTGAACTCACGAACAGTGAGATCATGACCCGAGCCGAAGTCAAATACTTAACTGAGCCACCCAGGCGCCCCCCCCTGTTCTAATGGAAACAAGTCTCGCCTATGGAATTGACCCCTGAAAGTGTGATTTCTTCCTTTTTTTTTTTTTTTGGTTTGTATTTTTTTCTTTTCTCTTTTTAAATAGTTTATTGTCAAAGTGGTTTCCATACAACACCCAGTGCTCTACCCCACAAGTGCCCTCCTCCATCACCACCACCTCTTTTCCCCCTCCCGCTTCAACCCTCAGTTCATTTTCAATATTCAATAGTCTCTCAAGTTTTGTGTCCCTCTCTCTCCCCAACTCTCTTTCCCTCTTCCCCTCCCCCTAAGTCCTCCATTAGGTTTCTCCTGTTCTCCTGTTAGACCTATGAGTGCAAACATATGGCATCTGTCCTTCTCTGCCTGACTTATTTCGCTTAGCATGACACCCTCGAGGTCCATCCATATATGCTACAAATGGCCAGATTTCATTCTTTCTCATTGCCATGTAATACTCCATTGTATACATATACCACATCTTGATCACTCATCAGGTAATGGACATTTAGGCTCTTTCCATGTTTTGGCTATTCTTAACAGTGCTGCTATGAACATTGGGGTACATGTGCTCCTATGCATCTGCACTTCTGTATCCCTTGGATAGATCCCCAGCAGTGCTATTGCTGTTCTACTTGGCTGACAGAATGACGTCGTCAGAGTCCATTTACCTCAGTCAAGGTGTTCCTGAGCAGCACAGTTTCCCGAGGGAGGTTTCTTCAGGAATGAGGCAGCATGATCCTGTCACTCCGTCCTAACCTGAACTCAGGACATTGGTAGTACTCCACATGCCTCGTCTCCACGCAGTTTGCGTGGCTGACAACGGCAAAGTGGTGAACACACCTGGGAGCTCCCCACGGTGGCCCCACCGCCTCTGCTCAGCAGAATAGACAGGGACTCTCTCTCATGAAGAGAGTCTCTCATCACTTGTCAGTGATATTTTTATTATTTCAAATGTCCAGACCGTATTTCCTGGAATACAGGAGAGTAGCTTCCTTGCCACTTTGATGCTCCTTATTAATTACAATGCATTTATTTGCCCATTCTTTCACTCTGATGTTTCTCTGGGTATACCTGCTAGCAATGCCAGTGAAAACTGTGAGATATTATGTTTCCCCGTTTTGCAATAATTTTCCACTTGAATTGT
The DNA here is from genome assembly GCF_006229205.1 of Suricata suricatta. Lineage (NCBI taxonomy): Eukaryota > Metazoa > Chordata > Mammalia > Carnivora > Herpestidae > Suricata > Suricata suricatta. The sequence continues at coordinate 96,367,408 of NC_043701.1, read as the reverse complement.
AATGTTATTTTTCACGTGCATTTGTGCAAATTCACAGAAGGAAAATGTGAAAGAAAAAGAATAGAAGGTGTGGTGGCCAATCAAAGACCAAACAAGCCATAAATTAGCAGACTGCGGAGAATGCAGCCAGAGAGAAGGGAGGGACGGTTTTCTGCCCTCAGGTTCTATTTGGTGTTTACCTTTCATTACTCTGCCTTTCCGCTTTCACCTTCCTCCCCCATGCCTTCTCGCCATAACTGTGTTTATTTTTCAAAATGCTGGCAGGCCTCAATTTCCAATCTATGCCCTGCTTTCCAGGGTCTAACGTGGATTTCCAAGCCCTCCCCATCTCATGTGAGGATTTTCATTTTACTCCTTCCTCGTGCAGATACTCTACGGTCACCAGCTGGCCCGAGAACGCTCAGCCACGCTCTATTTTTGTGTCCACTAAGAGTCGTTCGGTCTTCCGTGCTGCCAATTTGGTGCATAATATTTTCATTTTCTCTATATTCATTTCCAATACTCCTGTCAACCTTCAGCATCTACTTCATTAAGCTTCTCCTCTGGTCTAAAGGCAATCAGCAGTGAAGGATCCTTTGTGAGGCCGAGGGAGAATTGATCTTTCTCACCACACTTGCAGACCTGCCAAAGCAGGAGGATTTACTGCGTGTCCCACAGATTGCCTGGAGGACGCTCTGTGTCCCCGTTTGTCACGCGGCTTCCATTGCTCACCAGGCGCACGGGCTTGTAAACTTATTTCTGAAAATGGGAAAGGATTATCCTCGCTCATAAAACGTGAAATTTGCTTAACTGCCTTAGAAGATTTAAGGCTGCTCCACTTGTTTTTCCTAGAAAGCCTTATTTGAATTACAAAGTAAGATAGCCCTGGTGGCGGGAGACAGGGAGGTGATGGCCACCAACGGGTCATCCACTTCTTAGGGAAAGGAAGGCAAAGCACTATCAATGGCGCATAAAGGAGGCTGTAATGTGTGGTTGTCTACTGCGGAACAAAGTCGTGGATGGAGGCATCTATTTCTTTTTAATTTAGGGATTCTTGGTCCAATCTGCCTAATTTTCCTAAAGGGCAAAGAAATTTCAGTGCCAAAGAGCATCTGAAAAGAATTAGACTATTTTTGCTACTTCGCTTTATTGATAAGGCTCCCCAGGAATTCTAGATTGTAAGTAGAAGATGCAAAGATCCAGAGCAAGAATAGAACCTTCATATTCAGTAAGTCCAGTAACGATTTTCTATATCTGAGTGTGAAGCCTTCTTGTTTTTTATTGTTTATTGAAGCCCACAGTCAACTTATTTTTATACCCAACCAGGACAGAAACCAATTCCTGCAAACTAAGTTGGATGTGATGTTTATAACACCTTACACATGTGACCATGCTTTTGTAACCGCATCAGCTAACCAAAACCAAAACCAAGAAACCCATGGTTCCATTATTTTGTGTAGATCCTTGCAAGAGCACACCTTGTGGCACTAGCAATAAAATAAAAATCCTTGTCAGAGGAGGCCGTCCTCTCTTGATGGTCCTTTCGCCAGGGCCAGCCTGGAAAAGCTGACTCACTCATCCGTCTCTCCCTTCAGACTCCTCAGCCACAGTGACATGGTCTGATTGGAATTTATATCTCAGGCACCTATATTGGTGATTGGTACATTGTAGGTGCCCAGTAAATGGTGGCTGAATAAACGACTGAAAAGTCTGGTTCTGTGGCCAGGGTCTGCTCAGATCTGTTCGACCAGAGCATTCCATAAATTAATAAATTTCTAAAAGGATAGGATAGATAATTCTGGTGGGGAGTAGACTTTTCTTGAGACAGTGTGAAAATGTAGAGTTCTGGAAGATTCATAAAAGAGGAATTTTCAGGTATAGTCTCATGATGGGTAGAATAAATGGTAGATCTAGAGGCAGAGGAAGGAAGCAAGGACCCGCCAAGCCAAAAGTCCATCCTCATCAGAGCTGAGGAGAAGACAAAGGCAGCCCGGGAACCGGGACGTATCAGGACCACGCTGCGTCAAACTTGCGAGTCAGGGCTACTCTTTCTCTAGCTTTCTTTCCATTTCTCATCCTCTGTCACTGGGTAAATGGTGGCCTGAGGCTGCCACATTGCTCTGCCACCAAGGGAACCCCAGGGCGATTCCCCAAGTCTCAACAAGGCAGGACACCAGAAAGTTCTGTCATGTCAGTGTGGAAAATAAACAGCGTAGGTCAGGGAAAGGAGCTGGGGATAAAGACGCACACAGCGAGCTGCTCTGTGTGATACCGCCCAGCGCCGCCTCTAAGCCCCGTGTGGGCCGTATTTGACAAGTGATCCTCTTTTTCTTTGGTTTCCCCGTTAAGGAACTTAAGCTTTGTTCCATCCCCTTCGCTGATTTCATTTTGTTCTTCAGTCTCCTAGAGGTGCTATCTCCGGACTGTCCATGTGGAGATCTGGGTTCTGTGTCCTGCCCTCTGTGCGGCTCCCTTTGAGTGTCACCGGCACGCTCTAAGTGGCACCCTCCGATGCTTGCCCTCCTGTCATCAGTGCCACCCTCCTTGGTCCTCTACACTTGAATTGTGAAATGATCTTGACCCCTTTTTTCCCCTTATCACCTGGTCCGTTCTGGCCAAGAGATGTGGACAGTTCACTGTTAAAGTCTTTTCCACCCTTCCTCACTTTCACTGCCCCCCCCACTCAGCTTTCATAGCTTTACACCTGTTCTGCTCTTTTCATCACAAACACCGCTTCCCTGCAAGTTCATACACACAGTGTCACCTTCTCACACATTTGACAGGCAGCGGCCAGGTTATTACTGCAAAAACATTATTCCTGTTAAGCTTATTTTCCTTCTGAGGGGTTAAAAGTGGTTTCCTACCAATTTGACAATCAACTATTAAAAAAAAAATAAAAAAATGAAAGTGGTTTCCTAAAGACAGATACCATATGTTTTCACTCCTATGTGGAACAGGAGGAACTTAACAGAGGACCGTGGGGGAGGGGAAGGGGAAGGGGAAAAATAGTTAAGGAGAGGGAGGGAGGCAAACCATGAGAGACTCTTAAATACTGAGAACAAACTGAGGGTTGATGCGGGGTGGGGGAAAGGGGAAAATGGGTGATGGGCATGGAGGAGGGCACTTGGGATGAGCACTGGGTGTTATATGGAAACCAATCTGACAATAAACTATAATTTAAAAAAAGTGGTTTCTTAATCTGGAGAACAGCATCAATTTTATGTAATTTTTAAAAATACTATCTCTCAATTCAAATGCAATACATGTGATAATTTTTTTTGTACCTTAATACCAGGAATTTTCCTCTCTACAGTTGAAATAAAATTAAAATGCCCCAAGATGGCTACCCAGAGGGTCAAAAATTACTCCTCTTTTTAGAATTTAAGGATTTCCAAACTCTGATTCCATTGACCTGGAAGATACTTTTGTCCAAATTTTACTCTTTGTGAATCCCTTTAAAGACAAAACTTTTCTTTTACCCATGTAGATGGTTCTATTTATTTATTTATTTATAATGTTTGTTTGTTTTTGAGAGAGAGAGAGAGCGAGCGAGAGCGAGCGAGCGTGCACACAGGCAGGAAAAGGGCAGAGAGAGGGGGACAGAGGATCTGAAGCAGGCTCTGGACTCACAGCACTGAGCCCAATGTGGGGCTCAAACTCCGGAACCACAGAGTATGACCTAAGTCAAAGTCAGCCGCTCAACCAACTGAGCCACCCAGACATGCCATCCATGTGGATGGTTTTAAGTGAAAAGAAGAATATAGATCTACTCAGAGGATATGGAAATTACATAAAAATTAGCATGTGTTCTTTTCCACTTAGGAAAAGCTTACCTTGATACCTGGTCCTTTATTTCTAAATTCTGCCATGTTTTAGAGAGCCATATACTTAATAGAAACTTTATTGAAAATTCATTTTCATAGACTGCTTAAGATTGTATTAATGAGCATATTTTCACTTTCCTCACTAATAGGTTGAATTATTCAATGTCATTGAATATCTTGTTGTATAAGGTTATGGCTGTTTCTCTTTGAGATCATTCTAAAGCACATTGGAATGGAGCAGTGTTTGAAGTAGGATTCTTTTTCATAGCTTTACACAGGATGGGAGATACTAGAGAATTAGAAGATGCATTATTCAGTTAAGACCTTGGCTGGTTTGTAATGATACTAAATCAGTCTGGAGCTTCTGTCTGGGCAAAGAGACAAGAGTGCTAAACAGTGGTGCGTAATGGCGAGAAAAGACTTTGGAGCTCCAGAAGGCCAATCTGAGAGGAAAGGGAGGAGGGAAGGACATGCAAGGGAGAGAGAGGTCCGGCAGGGAGAATAGGATGTGGAGTGTCGTGTGGATGGGTAGCCCATGAGAAATCCCTAGGGCATGGGTAATGAAAGGGAAAGGGAGGGGCTTTCCAAAGAAATAGACCACCCTGAGAGTTAATCAAAGGGATCAGTGGATTTGGGTGTATTCATACACAGGAAAGCTCCATGGCAGAAAAAAAAAAACAACAAAAAACAAATGAATCTGAGCTGTGTAATCCAACATGCAACTTATAAACTTAATATTGAATGAAATGTCTGCCAAGAGCAGATGTCCTATAATGCAATCAGCACAAAATTTTAAAACATGCAAAACAGTATATCATAAAGGTATCAGGAAATGCATGGATGGAAATAATAAATACCAAATAAAAAATAGCAGTTACCTCTGTGAGAAGAGAGATGATGGTGTAAATGAGGAGAGGTACACAGGGGACTTCACCTCTTCTGGGAAGTATCCTTTCTTGAGCTGGGAGATGCTGTTCATTTTTCGAAATGGTATTTCATAAGTACTTCATAATATGTTTTTTGAGTAAATTTTATTTCTTAGCAGTTTGGGATTTATAGAAAAATTGTAAAGAAAGTAGAGAGTTCCCATATACCCCAAACATATTCAGTTTCCTCTATGATTTAAACATCTTACTTCAGTATGGCGCATTTGTTACAGTTGATGTACTAATAGTGATATAGTGTTTGGGACTGAAGTCCATATTTTAGTCACATTTTCTTGGTGTTTACCTAGTGTCCCTTTTTCAGTTCTAGGATTCTATCCAGGATACTACATTACAATTAGTCATTGTACCTCCTTAGGCTCCTCTTGACTATGACTGTTGCTCAGACTTTTCTTGTCGATGACCTTGAGTGGTTTAAGGGTATTGGTCAGGTGTTTTGTAGGAATTTCCTCTATTGGGCTTTGTCTGATATTTGTCTCATAATTAGACCAGACTATGAGTTTTGGGGAAGAAGAGATAAAGTGCCACATTATAAAAAGGCTACTTATCACTGTTGATGTTGACCTTGATCACCTGACTGGGATAGTGTCTCTCATTTCTCTACCATAAAGTTACTCTGTGTTTCGCCCTTTCATGCTCAACTCCGAAGGGGTGTCACCATGTGCAGCCCACACTGAATAAAAAGTAGTAGTTCAACCTCCTTGAGGGCAGAGTATCTACATACGTTATTTGGAATTCAGAATGGGATATTTATCTCTTCGTCCCATTTATGTAGTGGTTCTAAATTTTGTATCTGTACAGACTCACAGATGTTTATTCTTTGGGTTATAATCCAAAGTGTATGAGTGTATTTGTTACTGAAATTTTTACAGCATTGGCATTGGAAATACTTTCAGTTGGCTCCTATGTTCCTTTGACATACACCCATGGTTGTATTGTGTGTGTGTGTGTTTGTAAATCACTTCCTTATTTCTGGTACTACAAGATTATCCAAACTCACCTTCAGTATTCCCTGGTAGGGTTCTAGAATCAGTCATTTCTCCAAGAAACCATGATTATTTTTATTCATGAATGATATTAGAAACCAAGATCTGGGTTCTAGGTGTTCTTGGTGCTATTGGGGTGTTCTTGCTTCTAGGCAGACAGAGCAGGGAAATATATGTATAACAACCCATGCATTGACACCTATTGATACATACTTTCTGTATATAATTATCTGTATCTATCTTAAGCTAAATATGACTTTATACCCATGTCTCCGGTTCTAATCCATTACCATATGGGTCATTTCAATCTCTTTTCCTTGCTTATCTGTAAATTCTCACTTCAACAGTGAGAATATGGGTTCTCACCATAATTCATTTTGAAGCCAGCCTAAAAATTGGAAGAAGAGAAAAAGCTGATGTGGGAAGTGAATATTAATAGTTTTTCCACTGCAGAAAGCTAATTCTGCCTATCCTAAACCTCCACAGGCAAGTGAAAAACACAGTAATGAAATTGTCATAATACTGTAAATTGCTTAGGAGTGTAGTATATATACATTCTACTTAAATATACAAACTACACACTCAATTTTAATATAGGATAAGAAAATGGAACCATGTATGTACCTAGATGTGTCTCCTACTTACAGAAGAAGCCATTTATAAAAGTAGCAAGCCTAACCATTTAGACATCAATTTTACCAATACTCAATTAAAATTAGGGGGCGCTTGGGTAGCTCAGTTGGTGAAGCCTCCTGTTAAGCGTTTGACTCATGGTTTCAGCTCAGGTCATGATCTCATCGTTTGTGTGTTCGAGTCCCACATCTGGCTCTGCACTGACAGTGTGGTGTCTCCCTCTCTATCTTCCCCTTCTCCACTGGCTCACTCCCTTTCAAAATAAATAAATAAACTTTAAAAAATTAAATTTAAACATCAGCTTGATATTATCTTTACTCTAAATAATTCAGAGCTTCTTACATGTTGAGGAGAAGAAAGGGGCACCACTGGAGAGTATGCGGGAAGCCGGCCTTCTCCTGCGGAGCTGAGAGCCATGTAGGTCGGACTCCTCTCCTAGGAAGTAAGCTGCCCGTGAGAATGTTTTTGTCCTTTGGCTCAATGGCTTTTCTTCTGAAAGTCTTGTCTAGAAGTTAACACTCTGAAACGCAGGCAAAGTTGGGCTCAAAGGTAATTATCACAGGATGATCTAGAAACAGCGAAAGATGACTGGAAAGACAGGTAACTAACTCATGGCAGCCTCATACGGACACTGTTTTGCAGCCACTGGAAACAATGTGTGAAAAGAGTTTTGAGTAATATGGAGAAAGAAAAATACCCCAACAGTTAAATGAAAAATGACCAAGAATCAAAAGTGTTCTATAGTATGATCTCCTCACTATGAAAAAGTAAATAGCACGATTTCATATCTAGCAAGAAGTTCTAGAACATGCATGTGTCCCTCTGGGATTCATCATACGCTATATACAGGCTTAAGTGTCCGATGTGCGTATGCAGGGAGGTGTATTCCGGCATTGCTTGTGATAGCAGAAGATAAGCAGCAACTTAAATGTTTATCAAAAGGGGAATAATAATCAAAATAAATTCTGATATACCCAGACAATGACTAACCTGTACTGAGGCAGTTTTGTATGATTATATGTGATCTCAAAAATGCAGTATTTAATGAAAAAAGCAAATTGTGGTATCATCATCTTCTCCTCTTCCTCTCCCTTCTCCTCCTCCTCCTCCAATACATCGACATAGTTTTTACCTGATAGGACAGCTCTTAAGGATACACAAAAAACTGTTAAGTGTCGTTGCTTCTGGGGAGGAAAACTGGTAGCCAGGACTGGTAGGTCAGGGTTGGAAGGAAGAATTTTTACTCTTTTGACTTTTGCATATTTTGAATATATGGCTAAACGCACACATGGCCTTTAAAATAAACTAATGCTTGGGGCGCCTGGGTGGCTCCATCAGTTAAGCGTCTGACTTTGGCTCGGCATGATCTTGTGGTTTTGGGTTTGAGCGCCGCGTCGGGCTCTGCTGACAGCTCGGAGCCTGGAGCCTGCTTCCGATTCTCTGTCTCCTTCTCTCTCTGCCCCTCCCTGCTCATGCTCTCTCTCTCAAAAATAAACCTTAAAAGAATTTTAAAAATAAAATAATGTTTTAGGGTGGCTCAGTCAGTTATCAACTGACTCTTGGTTTTGGCACATGCCATCATCTTGTGGCTCATGGGATCGAGCCCTGGGTGGGGCCCTGGACTGACAGCACGGAGCCTGCTTGGGATTCTCTCTCCCCCCCCCTCTGCCCCTCCCTCCCTTGTTCTCAATCTCAAATAAATAAACCTAAAAAATTGTTTTAATTTTAAATAAAAGAAAAGAGTGTCTAGTAAGTAATTTTAGGTTGTTTGCTATGTATTGCAGTCTTGTAAAAACCTCTCCATCTCTGAGACATTCTCATCAAGGCTTCACTCAAGGGCATCTGGAAATAGGCATTTTTGTCTGTTTGGCAATCAGGGAAAGTGGGTGAATTTCACATCTAGGCTGAAGCAGTTAAGAAAGGGACAGCAGTTTCAAGAGAGTAAAGGCATTCTGAAAATGAGCTAAAGTCAGAGAAGGAGGAGCTCAAGGGGCCAGGGATGACCATAAAGATGCAAGGCTTCCCCCAGAATGACAGATAGTATGGGGAGTGTTTCCGAATTTGCACAAGACATAGAAATGGTTGGAGAGTGGTTGAGTCCCTTTCATCTAGAAGTGGGGTGCCTCCATCTGGCATGAAGGTTTCCATTTCTGTGTAAAAATTGCTGACACCCTCATCGACAGGTTCTCAAGGAAAACAGACCATGGAAAAATAACCAGAAGAAATACTCTCCAGTTACAGTAAAACAGCAGATTAAGCTGGGTGTGATAGTTTTCCTTAAAATTCCAGGCAATGTTTGAAACTCATCCATTGAAGGGTGCCTAGGTGGCTCAGTCAGTTGAGTGTCCAACTTCAGCACAGGTCATGATCTCAAGATCCGTGAATTCAAGTCCTGCATTGGGCTCTGTGCTGACAGCTCAGAGCCTGGAGCCTGTTTCGGGTTCTGTGTCTCCCTCTCTCTCTGCCCCTCCCCTGCTCATGATCTGTCTCTGTCTCTCAAAAATAAATAAATGTTAAAGAAAAAGAAAAAAACTCATTCATTGACATTCTTCAATGCTTTTTCAGCAGATGGGAAAATTCCTTGCGTAGATTGGTGCACAGGTCATATTAATGCACAAAGCTGACAAGTTTCACAAAATCTTTTCAACTCATTAGACTATGATATTCACAGCTATAGTCGTCATTGTCATTGTTGTCATCATCATCATCATCATCATAAAACTTTGGTTATAGATCCAAGCCAAAGATTAGCATGAATAGGCTCTTGGGAGACAATGGGAGAAATTTAATGCACTACCTGAATTTTTGATAGATCACTAATTCTTCATAGTAAATACTAATAATAGAAGCTAGAGAGATCTAATTTTTGATCACTAATTGTTCATAGTAAATACTAATAATAGAAGCTAGAAAAAAATAATCAGTTGCTTATGGGAATCACTGACTTTTATTCTATTTTATTCTAATTGTTTTTTAACATTTATTTATTTTTGAAAGACAGAGACAGAGCACGAGCAGGGGAGAGGGAGACACAGAACCCAAAGTAGGCTCCAGGCCTCTGAGCTGTCAGTACAGAGCCCAATATGAGGCTCAAACTCATGGACCACGAGATTATGACCTGAGCCCAAGTCAGATGCTTAACTGACTGAGCCACCCAGGGGCCCCATCACTGACTTTGAAAATGTGATTTAAGGAAAACTTCTTCCAGCTAAGTAACACAGGGCCGTGGGACCATGGCATGCAGCTATCCGTCTATTAGCAGCCAGTGTCCGATTACTCCTCCTTTCAGTAACGAACCAGGCTCTGCTGAGTACAAACTTTTGAAACTGTCAGATACTCTCATATTGGTTACTGCTGCAGAGATGAGACAAAGGGAGGCTTGTGGTTTCCATTATAAGAAATCATAATGTGTCGGAGGACATGGGGCTTAGCTTGAGGCAGGAAAAAAATAAAAGTTCATTTGCAGTTCATTTATGTCTGAACTGATTAACAGTAAGTATAATTTGTGACCGATTACTATTTCCTACCCCAGGCAGGTTTTATGATTTTTCCACAATTATCTCAAACATATTTTACAAACTTTTGACAGCAATAAAAATAGAAAGGTCTACAATTTAGGTGGGTAGAGACAAGCTCTGCAGTAAAACAATTTGACAAGTTTCCCTGCCAACATAGAGAAGGGATTTACAACACAGTAGCTGAAAACAGCAAAGTGATTTTAGGTCCACGGAGATTGCTTCATAGTGTCCTTTTAATTAGTGGTTGAATTCCTTCTTAAATGGAGATTCATATTTCTGATATTATATTATCTTTTCTAAAAGGAGATTTATATTATTTTTAACATACTATCAAATTTACTATAAAAAATGTAGACACTGAAAAATTTTTCATCCATTGGCTGCAAATCTCAGATTATAAAATCAATGATAACTACTCAGAATTTGTAGCAATGCATTTAGTTAATGGCCTTCTTTGCTATTGCTGGTTATGAAAATATGTGATTTTAGAAATCACTAAGAGTAAATGTGTCTCCTTAAATCTCTAATTTGGTCACAGGCATTTATACAAAATTACTTTATTGAATCAAAATGCCTTATTACATTGAACAATTTTCCAAATATCATTAATTAGATAGTTATATTGCCTTAAATTTTATTTATATTTTAAAGCTTAGTATCATGTTTGTATTGCGGCCAACCAACCCCAAAACTTAGAAACTGAAAAGAGTGATTTGTTAATTCCCACGTTTCCATAGTTTGGCGGAGAAATTATTCTGTAGGACTATTTGAGTGCATTCATTCAGCTGCATTGGACTAGCTTGGAGCTAAGCTTAGCTATGATAGGATGGAGGACCTTTCTCTCCATGTGTGACAGTTACCTGGAGCTGTCAGCTGGGACACTTCAATTCTCCCTTCCATGGCCTCCCATCCTCCAGCAGCTAGGGCCAGACTTCTTTATAGAATGGCGGAAGTGTTCCAAAAGAGCAAAGGCAATGGGGCGCCTGATGGCTCAGTCGGTTAAGCGTCCGATTTGGGCTCAGGTCATGATCTCCAGGTCTGTGAATTCGAGCCCCACATTGGGCTCTTTGCTGCCAGCTCAGAGCCTGAAGCCTGCTTCAGATTCTGTGTCTCCCTCTCTCTCTCTGCCCCTCCCCTCTCTCCATCTCTCAAAAATGAATAAACGTTAAAAAAATTTTTTTAAGTTGCAAGGTCTCTTGAAACCTACACTTCTGAACTTGGACAACACCACTTCTCCCACATGCCCCCCAGATTCAAGGCTGAATAGACTTCATCCCTTGACTAGAGTAGCTACAAAGTAACTACCCATGGTTTTCAGTCTATAGCCATATATTTGGAGATGCCAAAATTCCGTTCCCATTGTTAGTCCTGCAGATTATGAAAAGGATGTCTTGAGTTCTTTATTACCATCATTTAGAAAATTGTAATAACTACATCGATCTATCAGGGCTATTAATGGGAATGATGTCTTTTGGAGTCATACAAAGTAAATACACATAGGTGAAAACGGTTGTCCTGCCCACTTTCATATTAATGGGTGCTATAGTTAAAGTCTTAAGGTCTGGGATATCAGTAGACACTTGGTCATGATATAAAATAAGGAGGGTTAGAAACCACAAATATTAGTCTCAATTGTTAATGATGACTATAGACTATAATGGCCAAGAACTCAGGCTATAGAGTCAAATTGTCTGAAATGAAATTCTGGCTCCATTTTTCATAAGCCCTGTGACATTTAAAAAATTAATTTATTTTTAAATTTACATCCAAGTTAGTTAGTGCAAAAATGATTTCAGGATTCCTTAATGCCCCTTACCCCTTTAGCCCATCTCCCCTCCCATAACTCCTCCAGCAACCCTCTGTTTGTTCTCTGTATTTAAGGGTCTCATGTTTTGTTTCCCTCTCTGTTTTTATTATTTTTGCTTCCCTTATGTTAATCTGTTTTATATCTTAAAGTCCTCCTCTGAGTGAAGTCATGATATTTATCTTCTGCTAACTAATTTCACTTAGCATAATATCCTCTTGTTCCATCCACGTAGTTGCAAATGGCAAGTTCATTCTTTTTGATTGCCAAGTAATACTCCATTGTGTGTATATACCATATCTTCTTTATCTGTTCATTCATCGATGGACATTTTGGCTCTTTCCATACTTTGGCTGTTGTTGATAGCACTGCTATAAACATTGGGGTGCATGTGCCCCTTGGAAACAGCACACCTGTCTCCCTTGGATAAATACCTATAGTGCAATTGCTGGGTTGTGGGGTTGAGAAACCGCCACACTGTTTTCCAGGGTGGCTACACCAGTTTGCATTCCCACCAGCAGTGCAAAAGAGATCCTCTTTCTCCTCATCTTCCCCAACATCTGTTGTTCCCTGAGTTGTTAATTTTAGCCATTCTGACAGGTGTGAGGTGGTATCTCAATGTGGTTTTGATTTGTATTTCCCTGATGACGAGTGATGCTGAGCATTTTTTCATGTGTTGGTTGATCGCTTCTCGGCCTTTTGGCTAAGATCATGTGTTGGTTGGCCATCTGGATGTCTTCTTTGGAGAAGTGCCTATTCATGTCTTTTGCCCATTTCTTCACTGGATTATTTGTTTTTTTTGGGTGTTGAGTTTAACAAGTTCTTTATAGATTTTGGATATTAACCCTTTATCTGATATGTCATTTGCAAATCTCTCCTTCCATTCTGTCAGTTGCCTTTTAGTTTTACTGATTGTTTCCTTAACTGTGCAGAAGCTTTTTATTTTGATGAGGTCCCAATAGTTCATTTTTGCTTTTGTTTCCCTTGCTTCTGGAAACATATTGAGTAAGCTGTTTCTGTGACTGAGGTCAAAGAGGTTTTTACCTGCTTTCTTCTCAAGGATTTTGATGGCTTCCTGTCTTATGTTTAGGTCTTTCATCCATTTTGAGTTTATTTTTGTGTATGGTATAAGAAAATGGTCCAGGTTCATTCTTCTGCATGTCGTTGTCCAGTTTTCCCAGCACCACTTGATGAAGAGACTTTCTTTATTCCATTGGATATTCTTTCTGGATTTGTCAAAGATCAGTTGGCCACATGTTTGTGGGTCCATTTCTGGGCTCTCTATTTTATTCCATTGATCTGAGTGTGTGTTTATATGCCAGTACGATACTGTCCTGATGATTACAGCCTTGTAACACAGCTTGAAGTCCAGACAAGCTCTGTGATCTTAAACATAGAACTACGGTGTCTCAGTTTCCTCACCTATAAGATGGGGATAATCCACCCCACATCAACTTGTACTAGGAAAGTGGCTGACATGGAAGAAGTGCTGCATAAGTATTTGCTGTTTTCATTACCATTGTTGTCATCATTGCCATCAATAAAAGGAGACATTTATGCAGTTTGGTACACTGTTGATAAGTGAGGAAAATATTTCTTTTATAACCAAAATAACCATAGTACGTCAGATATTCTCTTCATATCCAATCTAAATGGGACATATGGAGGAAAATTTAAAAGGACAACTTTGAATATTTCTGAGATAGAATTTTTACCAAGAATTTATCTAGAAATCTTCAAAATTGGAATACCTAGTTCATTTCATCACAAAATTAGGCGTGGCACTGTGCTAACAAGGATAGAACCAAAAGGTGAAAAGCAGGCATTGTCCAAGGACTTTGGTTTGAATGTTTTTCCCAAAATATCTGAAGTTTGTAAGAAGTTTATCTTTCTGAGTGATCTCTCAGATCTGACTGATCACCTAGAAACTGAGGGATTTATAGTGATAGCAGTGAGTTTCCACAGAAAATATGTTGAATGTGTATTCACATATTACATATTAGTAACTGACCCTGTCCCCTCCTCTCACAGTTTTGTTGCATGAGCTCAGGTGTGTGTATGTGTGTTTACACTTGGTGAGAGTCCAGGAATCCATGGGGTTCTTTGTGGCTTTGTTTTGTTTTTATTTTTTTGTTTTACTTTTCTGGGGATCCATGTTTTTAATAATCATCCTAATGGATTTGTACCATTTCTCCTGATTGGGGCACCCGGCTGCCACTCAAGCATGGGCTGTGGGCCAGGAGTGTTGGCATCATCCAGGAGCTCGTTAACATGCAGAATCTCAGGCTCTACCCCAGACCTCCTGAATCGAAATCTGCATTTTAACAGGCTTCATCTGATCTGATATACACTACAGTTTGATAATAACTAGGTAGGGGCGCCTGGGTGGCTCAGTCGGTTAAGCTGCCAACTTCAGCTCAGGTCATGATCCCATGGCTCATGGGTTCGAGCCCCACGTCGGGCTTTGTGCTGACAGCTCAGAATCTGGATCCTGCTTCAGATTCTGTGACTCCCTCTCTCTGTTCCTCCCCTATTCCTGCTCTGTCACTCTCTCTCAATATTAAATAATAAAACATTAAAAAATTTTAAAAAGATAAGAACTAGGTAACAAATTTTGCTCACAGTTCCATTTTCCACATTACTCTCAAACATTGCAATTTGGCCTTGAAATTATTAGCTAGGTGATTGCTTGTAGCGTTCTCTTGCATACATTTCATCATCTCAACAAACTGTCCACAAAACGATAAACCAAATGTTCATTTTCGTCAGACCTGGTGTTTATGCCTCAAGATTATTAAGTCTTATAATGGTGGCTTTAAGACAGCAATTTTATAATAAATAACATACAGTATATAACTCTTCTGTATAAATGTATATAATTGTTCTGTATAGGCATGTACAGACTCTATATACTTATATATACAGAATCTTTGTTACTAATTCTAAAGAGATAAGAACCACCACTACCCCAGGAGCATACCATTTTATGGCATCTTTGTTTGACAATAAACTCTCCCCCACACTTATGTGCGTTGAATACATATTTTAAACATAACCTCAAACTCCCCATAATAAAACCACAACATTATATTATCATTACACAGTGGTAATTCACGTGCTCCTGCCTAAGGTACAGGTTAAATCCCCTGTAGCTATGCTTTGCCTTCCTCTGCCTTTTAAGAAACTTTAAAAACTTCATTACTTCATTTATTTTAGAATGTTTTTTAACGTTTATTTATTTCTGAGAGAACAGTTGGGGGCAGGGACAGAGGGTCTGAAGCAGGCTCCATGCTGACAGTAGAAAGTCCAATGTGGGGTTTGAACTCAGAAATCATGAGATCTCAACCTGGGCCAAAGTTGGATGCTCAACCAACTGAGCCACCCAGGCGTCCCTAAAACTTCAGTACTTTAAAATTAATCCCCCTTTAATTACGTTGCTTGGTTATGTATCACTTTACTACTAAATAGAGTATTCTAGTGGGGAAGACATACACAGACTCTTTTCCCCTCTTTCATTTCTTCAGCTAACAAATTATTCTTTTAATATTTTTATTATAATTTATTGCCAAGTTGGTTTCCATATAACACCCAGTCCTCATCCCAACAATTGCCCTGCTCCATGCCCATCACCCATTTTTCTCTCTTCCCCACCCACATCTACCCTCAGTTTGCTCTCAGTATTTAAGAGTCTCTTATGGTTTGCCTCCCTCCCTCTCCTTATTTTTTCCCCATCCCCTCCCCCATGGTCCTCTGTTAAGTTTCTCCTGTTCCACATATGAGTGAAAATGTATGGTTTCTGTCCTTGTATGTCTGACTTATTTCGCTTAGCATGACACCCTTGAGGTCCATCCACTTTCCTACAAATGGCCATATTTCATTCTTTCTCATTGCCATATAGTACTCCATTGTGTATATATACCACATCTTCTTGATCCACTCATCAGGTGATAGGCATTTAGGCTCTTTCCATGTTTTGGCTATTGTTGACATGGCTGCTATGAACATTGGGGTACATGTGCTCCAATGCATCAGCACTTCTGTATCCCTTGGGTAAATCCCTAGCACTGTTATTGCTGGGTCATAGGGGAGTTCTGATAATTTTTTGAGGAACCTCCACACTGTTTTCCGGAGCGGCTGCACCAGTTTACATGCCCACACAACTCATCTAACAAATTACTATTGAGCTAGGCATGTTTGAGTCTTTATATTTATGCAGGAGATACACAGAATAACAAAATACGATCCATAGCTTTGAGGAGCATCATCTAATAGAAAAGACAGACAAGAAAGTCAGTAACCATAACTAGATTCAGTAAGTAGTTTAATACGTGTTTTAAGTAGGGCAAAGGAGAGGCTTATAACCCAGCGGCCTCAGGGAACACTTCGACAGAATGAAGTGACCCAGGAGCCGAGTGCCGCTAGCTGAGCAAGGTTAGCGAGGGCATGTGGGAAGGAAGCTGCTACAGACGGAGGAACAAAACACGCGAAGGTGTGAAACAGCCTGATGTGTCCGGGGAAGTGGTTCAGTAAGGTTGGAGTAAAGAATGTGTATGTTTAACATGCTGGAAATGTTGGCATGGGTTGAACCGTGAATGCCAGGCTAAAGAGTTTGAATGCTACCCTGACAGCAGTGGTGAGCCATTGAGGGATTTATACAGGGGAGTAAGATCATCAGAAGCTCACTTGGCAGATAAGTGGAAGATGGAACTGAGACAGTGGGGCCAGCATTGAATCGTGAGTCTGTGAGCCAAAGCAGTGGGCACAGAGAGGAAAAGACAAATTAGAGGCCTAAAAGGCAAAATGGACATGACTTACCGTCCGTTTGAGTACAGCGGTTGCAGAAGAGAGCTGACTTTCTGGCTGAGGTCCTGGTGGATGACCGTGTCAGTCACCGAAGTGGGGATCCTCACAGGAGGAGCAGGTTTAGGGGAGAAAAATACGACACACAGGTGGGAGCAGGTTGAGTCTGAGGAACGTGTCCATTACCTCCTGGAATCGTGAGGTGCTCAGTCTAGAACCCAGGAGAGGGGCCCCAATTTATTTACGGAGTGTCTATCATGGTTGACCATGAATCATTATTGTCACATGTAATCCTGTTAGCTACCCCATGTGGAAAGGGCTCTTCTTCCCAGTGCTCCACAGGAGAAGTTCATGCAGAAGTAAGCAAAATTCTCCATCCTTCTAAATCACAGACACTGACCTCACTGAACACGGCCAGGCAGTCGGTTCCTCCCACATCCTCTCCCACCAACTGAGTTGAATACTTGCCAAGAGTTAGCTGTCATTGTTCCCAAACCTACATATCCCAGTTGTAGTGCTTACGATGATATAATTTGATTAAATATTCTAGAGAGCAATGAGATATGAATGTGAAAATAACGTTAGGGTTTCTATGAAAACAAAAGCTGAAACTTTGAAAAGACTTCATAAAAATGTATTCACTTAAAAACTGCTGTCAGGTTTGTGAGGGGACAAGTATGCCAGACGAGGGGAAATCATCATAGTCTCGAAGTACTCAAGTATCCAGCGTGCCTTACCCGCGGGTTAACTCTTCGCTCCACTTTGAGGAGCTCAAACTGGAAACTGCATGCAGGATTGAGTGTGTAGGTGGGTAAGAAAGACATTGAGGAATTCTAATCAGGATTCATTTTCCATGACAAGATCTTGGCCTTCCGTCAAAAACTAAATTGGCTAGTTAATGTGCATTTATAGTTTTCCGTTAAAATACAATGTTAAAGTTATGTATGGATCTTTTGTTTTTTTAAAAAATGTTTCCTCACCTTAACTGACTTTCTGATTAACTAGTAGTGGTCCTGATGCCCTTGATAAGAGGGTTCCCAATATATGAAATCTTTGTCAGATATCATCTATAGATTCAGCTTTTAAAGAAACAAAGGGACTTCAAAGAACCTAATCGTAGGTCCCCACAAATCCTAGGATCCTCAAGTTATAGCTCTGCCTTCGTGGTAAGTTTTGAGGGGCACCTGGGTGGCTCAGTCAGTTAAGAGTCCGGCTTCAGCTCAGGTCATGATCTCACGGTTCCTGGGTTCAAGCCCTGCGTCGGGCTCTGTGCTGACAGCTAGCTCAGAGCCTGGAGCCTATTTCAGATTCTGTCTCCCCCTCTCTCTCTGACCCTCCCCTGCTCATGCTGTCTCTCTTTGTCTCTCAAAAACAAAATTAACAAAAAACAACAACTAAGTTTTGGGCTCCACTTTTCCAGCTCTTTACCCCAGTTATTTCTCTTGAAAATGGTAATTTTAAAGCAACTAACTACATTTAAAAAAAAAAGTTTGATGTGTCAGAAACAATGAAAATTTTGCTTTAACAAAACAAGGCAACACATTTTACTGTCTCTTGCTCCATCCAGACCACAAGAGATGTCATCATTCAGTATCATTTGGGATTTTCTGCAGGCATATTGAGGTTGGAGCTAAAGATTTCCTAGAATATGATCTTGCTGCCTTATTTGCTTTCACTTAAAAAAAAGTGTGTGTATATGTAAACAAATATGTACTATTTAAGTGAAGCAATTAAGTGCATTTAGGTCAATGTTTCCTGAACTTCTTACCTCACAACACATTACACCTGCTGAAATTCAGGACTAATGGGACTTAAGTGACACCCCAGTGGTTAATCCATTGGCTAAATTTGGAAACACAGGAAAAATACTGCAAAATTGAACCTATCTGCAGATTCAGCTTCTCTAGAAAGAATGCCCTCCTCAGTGATTATTAAGGAAATGAGCTACGGAAATATTTATTTTCTTTTTTTTTTAAAAAGCCTCTTATGTAACACATTTTAGCCCAAAAACATTACAAACTAGTGGCTCATGAGTCAGAGATTTTACTCATATTGCTCCACAGAGTTGTTGGGCTATTATTTTTTTTTTAAGATTTTATTT
>NC_043701.1:96313937-96348719 GCF_006229205.1 Suricata suricatta | reverse complement strand
TATATATATATATATATAGAAATTTTTTACATTTATTTATTTTGAGAGAGAGAGAGCATGTGTGCATGAGCAGGGGTGGGAGAGAGAGAGGCGGTGACAGAATTTCAAGCAGGCTCCACACCGTCAACACAGAGTCCAGTGCAGTGTTCGATCTCACAAACCGTGAGATCATGACCTGAGCCGAAATCAGGATTTGGACGCTTACCCAACGGAACCAGCCAGGTGCCCCAGAACTGGTTTTGTTATTTAAATAACTGAGAGATTTCAAATAAGAATTTAGACTTTGGGACTTTTTTCACGAAATCAGAAGAACTGGCAAGAATTCACCCGTGCTGAGCTGTATCTGCCGATGTTGGCAGAGTATCCGCTCTTGTCAGGCTCCCATACCTGTTTGCTGTGGGCTTTGGAGTTGGTTACCCTCTCTTGGTTTCGAGAGTTACAATTTTAAATTACCCATCGATGCAAAATTCTGCTCTAAACTTCAGCCTTTTTCAGTTACGTTCCTTCATTTCTTTCAATCCATCTCTTTCAATAATTGGTCTTGGTCTCTTTTTAGCCAAGCTCTCTCTTCTAATCTGTCACTTAGGTGAATTTACACAGCAACTAACACAAACTGCTACAGGGCTCCCTGCTTCTAATAGGTCTCGAGGGCTTTGCCCCTCTTTATGTACATAATAGCTTTAGTTTCTAAATTTGGTTTGGGAAGGGAGCAGTCTTCATCAGGGTCAGCACACCATTCCTATAAAGGACTTGGCAGTAAATATTTTTGGCTTTGCTTGTCATGAAGTTTCCATCCAACCATCCAAGTCCACCATAGCCCAAAAGTAGACATAGAGGATATATGAGACCCCGCAGGCCACTATAACCAAACACCCAAACACAGACTGGGTGGCTTAAATAACAGATCTTTATTTTTCTTATAGCGCTGGAGGCTGGTCATCTGAGATCATGATCAGATTCTGGGGAGACCTCTCTTCCTGGCTTGCAGCTGGCTGCCTCCACCCTGTGTCCTCACATGGCTTTTCTTCCTTGTGTTCCCAGAGAGGGAGAGAGAAATCTCTAATCTTCTTCTAAGGCCACCAATCCTCTCAGACCAAGACCCCACCCTTATGACCTCATTTAATCTTAATTACCTCCTAAAGCTTTCTCTCCAATACAGTCACTCTGGGGCTTAGGTCTTCAATACATGGTTTCTTCTGGAGGGTGGGGGTGAAGAGACCATTCAGTTCGCAGCACACACTATGTAAATGAATGAGCATAATAGTATTTCAATAAAACTTTATTTATAAAAACAGGCAGGATAGGATAGATTTGGCCTGTGTGCTATATTTTGGAGCCCACTGTTCTAGATCATTTCTTGATTTATCTTAAAACTATAATTTTAGGTTTATTTCTTTCTTTCTATATCTTCTAGCTATTAAAATTGGTCTTTCCCTGGGTGCCTGTGTGGCTCAGTCAGTTGGGCATCTGACCACAGCTCAGGTCATGATCCCCCAGTTTGTGAGTTCGAGCCCCACATTGGGCTTTGAGCTGACAGCTCTGAGCCTGGAGCCTACTTCAGATTCTGTGTCTCCCTCTCTATCTGCTTTTCCCCCACTCGCACTGTCTCTCTCCATCTCTCAAAAATGAATAAACATTAAAAATAATTTTTTAATAAAATAAATAAATAAATGAAATCAGTCTTTCCCTAGCAGGCTAAATGGAGCCTACACTGTGAAAAATGAAATGTGGTTTTCAATCGCAAAGATCGCTTTGTATGCGCAGTGTGTACTGCTTAGCCTTGAAGAGTGGAGAAGACCAGGAAATGGCCATGCTCATTAACCTGACTGGCCTCACTTCCCATTTCCAAAACAAGATCTTTTAATCTGGTGGGATCAGAAGACCAGGGGAAGGGCTCGTTTTATTTCCAAGAAAACTACAGGGCATCACAAATTTCCAGAGATGCCCAGAAGACATTTTGAGAGTCTTTTTCAACACTGGGCAGCAGCACTGCACTCCTGCAAGAGGGGAGGGACGGGGATGCCTGGCGGTGAACGCCCCACGCCTGACACTGTGCGAGGCACTGCATTGAGCAGGAGACCCCCGCGCTGCCTCTCCCCCCATGTTTACCTTCTACCCACACAACCTTCCACGATCAGCATAAACAGTGTCGGCAACATTCGCTGTTGTTTTCATGGAAAGGATGTGTTGACACGAGCTACCTAGCTGTGAATGTAAACACGACGCTGACAGCAGCGCGCGCAGCCGGGTTAGCAGGTACCGCCGCTTACCACGGGCAGATGTTTAACCTCGACATGAATAGTAATTAAGCAGAACCTCGGAAACCGGTGCCTCCCCGGGAGCCAATTAATAATTTGGTGGAGAAGATGTTCTATGCAAATTTCCCTCACAAACCACTGCCGAGCGACACTCCACCCTCCACCCAGTGGACCGGGCTGTGGAATCATTTGTAACAAAGCCCTGTGGTGCGGGTGTGAACAAATTGTAATTAGGCAAATTAAATGAGTGTTGCATGTACATCAATTAATTTCTGGTCACAAGATATACAGCGATTGGTATTCCTTTGGTTGTACATCAGAGGCTTCATCTTGGCAGCAGCTTACCCACTGTCTCCCCTCCCTTCTCCACCCCCCCAGCCTTTGCCCCCCTAGTTCCCCTTGAGCGACTTCATCCCGGTTTATTTATTTACTTCCTTTTAACACCAATGGAGCAATACACACATTTCCAAGCGGCCTTCTGACTTTTAAGTGAAAAAAAATCCCAGAGCCTGCTTAAAATGATGTTTATAAAATATGTATCTAGCATATATTGGTCCTCTGGGTACAACAGTGATAACATCCATTTCCTCTCCCACTGAGGCAAAGAAAATAAAATAAGGCTTCTATGGAAGAATGGCAGGCGCAAGTTGGGGACTTCCCCACAGAGCAAATTGTCTGGGGAAGGCGCGTGATTCAACGTAATTGTCCCAAGTTAGGTCCCCCTACTGTGGAGTTCTGTGGGACTGAGTCATCCCACGAAGAAAAAAAAGCCTCACAGGAAATGGAGTTAAATAATCAGCCTCTTGGTTCTTGCTGCTTAGGCAGATTGTGTGGCATTAACCCTCCCAACACTGTAGTCGCGCCCCTGTAGAGCTAAGTTTGCACGCTAAAATTTTATGGAAGAAAAACACAATAATTTATTTTACTATATAGGGCTCAGCAGGCAAAGGATAAATAAAAGTGAAGTTTAGGCCTCCACTATAATTTAGCCCTAATGGTTCCTTCATCGTTGACTGAAGTTCCTGGATGCTAAGCATTGATTCATGTACCACTAATTCCTTTTTTACAGAAATTATCAGCCATTTTTCACTCTGGTAAAACTGACCTCTCAAGAGTTGATGAGTTGCTCTTTTGTCCTAAGTGGGTCGAAGAAGAGGGTTGTCTAGACCATGAGCAAAAGGACACAAGGACATCCTGTTCAGTGTTCATGGCAGAACCAAAGCTCTTCCCCAAATCAAGGCCCCCAAATTAGCAAAATGCCCATGTTCAATTGGGTGATGCTTTTTATAGCTAAGCACTTTTCACTTATGTTGATTATATAAATGTATATGTAAATAGACGAGACTATAGGGAGAAATGGAGGGGGACTTACTGCGTCGAGGTCCTGTGTGCCCCATCCCGCTCCCCATTTGTGGCGGGTGCTCGCCTGGTTCCATCAGCCTACATCACACACTGTTGTCTCCGTGCGCCCCAAGCTCTTCCAACCCAGATGCCGACCTTCTCTTGCCTTTGCGACACCTTCCTGGTCCCACAGCCCCACGGCATCTAGTGTGCATGGAGCAAACCATAACGTGAGTGCTCAGACACCACTCCTCAAGTTGAATAGAACAAAGGGAAGCCAAACCCTGAGCAATTTTAGGAATCAGGGAACTGGAGTTATATTCATGGGTACTCAGGACAAAGCCCCTGCTCCTGGGTGTGCCTCACACGGCTTCTGCCAGGGGGACCGGTGCCCTCTAACTGCTCCTCCCTCTGCTCTCTCTGCTCTAGTTGTTCTGAGCTCTTTCAGTCTTTCAAAAGACAACCATGTTCTTTCCCGATCCCCTTTATCCTTGTCAGGCCAACTGAGGAACAACTTCTAATTTTTCTTTATGTCTTGGCTGAAAATTCATTTCCTTTGAAGCCCTCAATGCCTTCTCAAGGAGAGGTTAAACTCTCCTTCTATATACTCCCATGGCGACTGCTCTACTCCTTTGTAATCCTTGTGCCATACGTACTGGTCAGTAACTGTCCTTACTGATGTGCTTCAGATTTGCTGAGAGGGAAGGGACTGTGACTGTCATGCCTACCATTTAATTCCCAAATATCTAACATAGTAGATGTATTTGTTGGATGCCTGGGTACTTGCATGGTGGATGAATAGAGGGATGAATGGATGCATGAAGGGTGGGATGGATGAATAGGTGGATTTGTCTGTCCAGATCCCTCTTTTGGAGCTGGAGGTCCAGGGCTCTGCTCTGGACTGGCCTCTCTGGAGCTTAGCCCAGGAGGGACTTGGACTGTGGAGGTCATTTGCTGCAGGAGGTAGGTCAATGGGTAGAACCAAAGATGGGGAGGCAAAATGAAAAAAACCAAAAATTGGAAGAGAAGACCAAGGAGGAGAGAGAGGTGTGTTCTGAGGGTTCAGACCACAGCCAGTAAGAAGGAAGAAGGGGAGCTTAAACATTGTCTTGTGGGAGACTAGACTTAGTGTTAGCCCCCATTAAGTGGACGCTTTCAGGCTTCTTCTGATGAGGTAAGCAATGTTGATCACACTGCACTTAGACAAACATACACACTTGGGGAAAGAGTCACCATTTAAAGTATTTTCTCCCAAGTGCCTGAGTCACTCAGTAGGTTAAGCATCCAACTCTTGATTGTGACTCAGGTCCCAATCTCATGGTTCATGAGTTCAAGCTCCACATTGGGTTCTGCACGGATAGCATGGAGCCTGCGTGGGATTCTCTCTATCGCTTTCTCTCTGTCCCTCCCCCACTGGCATTCACGTTCTCTCTTGCTCTCTTTCTCTCTGTTTAAGATAAATAAATAAAACTTAAAAAAAAAAACAAAATAAAATAGTTTTCCCAGAAGTTAAACACAGGGATATCCTTGGTTGTTTGACATTTCTGATTTTCTCAAGGTAGTAGTCTAATGATGAAATATAAATCTCCAATTTATCATGCTCTAGCTCAGTCATTCTCAAAGCTGGTTGGAGATTGGGATCACTGGAGAGCTCTTAAAAAACATCCCCATCCCCATTGAAATTCTAGTATATGACATTGCAAAATTACCCCCACAAACAAAGTAACCCAGAAATTTGAGTTCACAGTTCTGGAGGCTGACATCTGAAATCAAGGTATTGGCAGAGTTGATTCTTTGTGAAGGCTGTAAAGGAAAGGTGTGTTCCAAGCATCTCTCCTTGGCTTGACAGTGGCCATGTTCATGTTCACATGGTGTTCTCCCTGTTGGAGTCTCTGTGTCCAAATTCCCCCTTTTCATAAAGACGCCAGTCATATTGGATCAGGGGCACATCCTACTCTAGTATGCCTCATCCTACCTTAAATAATTAAATCAGCAATAACCCTGTTTCCCAATAAGGTCACATTCTGGGGTACTGGGAACTCCTACATAGGAATGATTGCATGACACAATCCAACTCATAAGAGTTCCCAAAGCAAGGTCAATAATTGGTCAGTAATCCCTTCAAATACTTTTCTATATTTTTCATAATCTAAAGTCTAATCTAGGGGTGCCTGAGTGGCTCAGTTGGCTAAGCATCTGACTTCAGCTCAGGTCCTGATCTCACGGTTCGTGAGTTTGAGTCCCACATGGGCTCAGTGCAGAGCCCACTTCAGATCCTTTGTCTCCCTGTCTCTCTGCCCCCCCCCTCGCTCTCGCGCTCTCTCTCTCTCTCTCTCTCTCTCTCTCTCTCTCTCTCTCAAAATTAAATAAACTTTAAAAAGTAAAGTCTAATGTAAAGCAAGTTTTCTAAGTCATGAAAAACTATAAAAAAGGACAAAATGAGTTTATAGTTCTCTCAGGATCAAGTGTATCCCCACCCTCCATTTCCTCCTTCTCTTACTGATCTCTTGATTTGTGTCTGTCCCCACCACAAAAACTAAAGAATGATTTCAGTAACCAGAGAAATGCTAATTTACAACAAGATAGGGTAACAAGAGCTTGCTAGTCTGACATAGCAAAGTACTACACACTGGGTGACTTAACAGAATTTTTTTTTAAACAGTTCTAAAGACTAGAAGTCCAAAGCCAAAGTGCAGACAGGTTGTTTCTTCTAAAGCCTCTTTCTTTGGCTTGTAGATGGCCATCTTATCCATCTTCATATGTTTTTCCTCTGTGCATGTCTGTGTCCTAATTTTCTCCTCTAAGGACACCAGTCATACTGGAATGGGGCCCACCTGGATGACCTCATTCACCCTGACTACCTCTTTCAAGGCTAGATCTCTAAAAATTGTCCTATTCTGAAACACTGGGGGTTAGGACTTCAGTATGAATTTTGGAGGGGGACACAGTTTGATATAATTTGGCCCATGGAAAGCAAAGTTGTTTTCTTTTTTTAAGTTTACTTATTTATTTTGAGAGAGAGAGAGAGAGAGAGAGAGCAAGCAAGCGCGCGAGAGAGAGCGCACGTGAGCACAAGCAGGGGAAGCACAGAGAGAGAAGGAGAGAGAATCCCAAGCAGGGTTTGCACTGTCGGCACAGAGCCTGATGCATGGCTCAAATCTGCGAACCATGAGATCATGACCTGAGCCGAAATCAAGAGTTGGATGCCTAACTGACTGAGCCACCCCGGTGCCCCCAAAGTTGGTGTTAACCACTAACAAAAAAACCAAAACCAAAACTTAACTAGTATAGAGAATCAACATGTTGTAAACTCTTCAATCTTTTTGCTTCAATGGTGGTGCCTTTAAATTCATCGCCCAGCTTGTGAATAGTCATTGACTGCTGGGAGGGGACCAGGGCGTGGACAGCGACAGCTCTGGCAGGACCACCCTGCATCGTGATTAAGTGTGCCAGACTCAGTATTTAGTAGACTAGGAACTTTAGGTGAGGGTGAGGTACAGCCTTCCTCTTTTACTGTCACCAGGATCTCCAGAGCCACTGAGAAAGCTATGGTCACAGAGCAGATGTGGATACAAAGCCCTGTCCAGTGAGGCAGAACAAAACTGGCCGCGGGCACCATGGCAGGGCTCTCTTCTTATGTCTTTCCCTTCTTCAGCCCTTTGCACTACGATTTCACAGAAATGTCACCTTGCTTTTCTGATCAGTTTCTCTGTTCCCAATACTTGAGCAGCAGGAGAGGAAGACATGAAATATGACAGAGCAGAAAAAGGAGAAAATCTGGGATGAATTGCTAAGTACATAGGGTTTTTTTTTTTTTTCACTTTTACAGGTGGCCTTAATAGCCATTAAAACATTTTGTACCAGGGAAAAGGCTGGGAGGTTTGGGGATCCCCCCAGTGTCTCCATTAATAATTTGCTTGAGTGGTATAGAATTACCTGCAGAATCTGAATTTCAGATGAATTCTTGTTTAATATATATTCTAAGATATGTAGAACCTAATTAAAATTCTTAATCTCAGTTAATGTATCTTAACATACATTTCTATAATGTGTAGGACTACTTAATTTAGCGTAATTATCAAGATGAACCACATCTAACATTACAAGAAAATTGTAACCTGTCATAAAATAAGAGGGCCATAGTAAAGCAGAGCCCTCACCCTCTGAAATACCATTAGAAAAGCCAAATAATGCAAATAAATCGTTACTCCCCAATTTGATGCTGCTTTTGTGATTTGATTAATTATTGTGAAGTGAAACCGCTAACAAAGAAGGATAAATAAAAATAACTTCTTGCATCCAGAAAAGGGGGTAAATTTTAACTCCAATGCATGACAGCAAATGTAAGCAAGAATTAGAAACAATGGGACTGGCTGAATGAAGTAATATGCAGCCGCCTTTATTGCTAGAAATAGGCCGTGTATTATGCTGGTGTGCCGTGGTTTCCACTTAACTCAGATCTGGCATTTCTTTGCCACTTTGCCTGTGAATTCGGAAACTGTGTTGTTATTAACAGCATCGAGGAAGCACCAGAGCAGAGAGGAGCCTGGAAATGTGTAGCATCTGACTGGGTGCTTTGCCCTTTCCCCCAGACCTTGCTATTTTTATAAAGCGCTTCTGGGTTTCTTTTTTGTTTGCAATATGAATGGAAGACCATCATTTCCCTCCATTTCTTACCATGGGCTAGCTAATTCTGCAGACGTGAAAGTCCCACTACACTATAAATTCCTGGCCGATTTCCCCTCACTCATCTACCCCACTTCATTATTCACGAAAAGTCAAATCCCAACCCCAGAAGCTATTTTATTTTTTATTTATTTTTTTATGTTTTATCCATTATTGAGACATAGAGAAACAGAGCATGAGCAGGGGAGAGGTGGGGAGAGAGGGAGACACAATCCGAAGCAGGCTCCAGGCTCTGAGCTGTTTGCACAGAGCCCGATGTGGGGCTCAAGCTCACAAACCACAAGATCATGACCTGAGCCGAAGTCAGACGCTCGACCGCCTGAACCACCCAGGTGCCCCCCACCCCCAGAAGCTATTCTAAATATTTTACTTTTCTTTAATCTTCTAATCCAGGCTGACCTCTAAGCACCTACTCTATTGAGTTTAAGAGGAGTGCCAAGCATAGACCTGACATCTATTTAATCATTTACTAGATACTTGTGGAGTGACTGACCAACCCAATACATATATGTATCTACACACAGGCTTCTCTTAATGCTCTGCCCTCAATCTCACCCCTTTCTGGTTCTGGGTAGACTGTCTGCCTCCCACTTATGTCTTGCATAGCTTCTCAACTGCTCTCTCTTTTCTAACTGCAACCTTTTAGCCTCCAAACATGTTGCCCCCACCCATAAAAATTTTTTTTAATTTGCAAAACAATCCCAAAGCAATAATGACAACAAAAGCTAACCAACAGACCTTCTAAATAAACAAAGCAAAAAGACAAGAACAGAAAAACCAAACCATTGTAACCTTGGCGTTAAGGCTCTCAATCCCCCAGTAGACCCCTGCCATCACAAAAGAGGCCACCCGTCCTGGTTGTCAAATTGTGTGCATGTGTGTGCGCTCTTCCCAGAAGATGCCACTTGCCCTGGGCACCCAAGAGGCCTTCTCCCTGAGTCTCCCTCCGTCATCCCTTTATGGTCCATCTGGCTACCCCAGCCTTCCCTTCCTTCGGCGCTCCGTGGATCTAGGCCAGCAGCTCCATTTGTCCTAGTGTCTCGTGTTCTTCAGGGAGGAACACCTTCAACACCAGCAGCCCTCTCCCCTGCTAGTACGGATCACCTCTCAGCACACAGCGTGGGTGTGTGATAGTGCTAGGAGGCCCCCTCGCCCCGCATCGGAGGCTGAGGACGGAAGATAGAGGAGAGAGGGACAGTTTCACCTGACCTGACCTTTACGTCCATCTGCCTTTCTATTTCTCTTTAGTTCCTGATAAATTACTCTAAATGGTCAACAACTGCAGCTTGCATTCCCTTCTCCAAGACTGGTTCTGGCCTCAACTACCATGTCCCTCTTCCTCTCTGGGGCCACTCTCTAGCACCCTTCCAGCTTCCCTTTTGCCTGGGTGCCGCCAGGCCATTCCTTTCGAATCTGTTCCTGGGCCCTCAGTCATTCTTTCTTTCTCACCTGTAACCCCACCCAGTGCCCATGGCTTCAAGTTTCCTATCTCTTCTCATCAAAATTTCTGTTCCCATTTCTTTGGCACAGAAATAGCTAGGCTGCAAATTCTGACAATTCACATTTAATAGCTCTGCCTGGTCTGCTAGGTTCAGAGGGCTTATGGACTGTGACTTCACCCAGACTCGAACCAGCTTGTCACGAAATCATCAGATTCAGTCACCTCTCCAAAAGAACACGATGCCAACATTTTTCTTTGGCATTCCATTCAGTGGGCATCTGGTCTCAGTATTGCTAAGTACCCAATTTCACCAAGCCAGTCATGCGTTCCCCACATCATTTGCTATGGCCAGAAGTAGAGTAGGCATGCATGTGTATACACGTGCACACATGCATAGATGCCCGTGTGTGTATGTGCACACACACAGCTACCGTGGGAAACTACCCTCAGGTAAAGTCTTAATGAAATAGAGGAAATGAGGCAGAGTCATACTAAGAAAACAGATGATTGTTTTCATTTTTCCTACTCTAACTGCAAAGTACAGAAGCCATAATTTCTGTATTTAAATGTACTATTTTGTGTCGTCATATTTCCATTAACATTTTATCCCAAGCATTAATCTTAATCTGGTTAGGACACTTTTAGCCACTTCATGATCCGGTGATGGCCACCACCTCTCAGCATCTCTCACCTGACCAAAGCTTTCGTGCCAACAGAGGCGTTTGTCATCCTGTGGTCATTCATCAATATCACATCCATTTGGGAGTGCCATGGTGGGACACCACTGAAGAGCTTGGTACCAGAATATGGGGAGATGGTCTTGCCCTAAAGAAGTTAGAAGTGCCTAAAATGGTAACTGGAAGTTCAAAGTATGATTAGCAGTGGAGTGGTAAATGGAATTAAAACCACTAACCAACACATAGGGATCAGAGTAGAGAGAAGAGGCAGAAAGGATTCCAGGGTTGAATATGAAGGGATTAAACCTGGTGGGCTCACCATATCTAAAGACACAAGCTGTTGGTCAGAAAGGAAGAAGGTCAACAAAGAGGTATAGCTCACCAAAAACCTCTACAGTAAGTTTAATTAGTACTGCAATCCAACAAAATGTTGAAAGTGGAATACCAAAGTACTAAGAGGAAATATGCACAGGACCCAGTTAAAAGGAAAAAATGGTAGCAACCACCAGTGTGGAACCCTTATTACATGTGAAGCATGTTAAAGGATCAGAATAGTTCATTTTTCCAGCAACCCAATGTGGTAGATCTGACTGTCTTGATTTTTACAAATAAGCAAACCAAGGTACAGGGAGTTTAAAAATGTCCCCAAAGTAGCACAGCTAGAAAACAGCAAACCGAGGATTACAATCCAAATCTATTTGTTTTTGTTTATTTTTAATTTTTTAATGTTTATTTACTTTTGAGAGAGAGAGACAGAGTATGAATGGAGGAGGGGCAGAGAGAGAAGGAGAAGCAGAATCTGAAGCAGGCTCCAGGCTCTGAGCTGTCAGCACAGAGCCCTAATGCGGGGCTCGAACCCACAGACCATGAGATCATGACCTGAGCTGAAATTGGACGCTTTGCTGACAGAGCCACCCAGGTGCCCCAATCCAAATCTATGTGAATCCAATATGTTACACTGGCCAAGTCAAGCTCCATGAAGAAGTCAAATAGGTAAAACCCACAATTCTCCCACCTCACACATCAGCGTCCTGGCTGCAGGGGGGACGCGACGAGGAAGAAGTCAAAATTATGTGTTTCAGAAAGATTTTATTCTAACTTATTCAACCCCCAAATACTTATGTACTGCAAGAGGAGGAACTTCTCAGGACACCAAGTGCAAACAATTCATCCGGTCATTAACTTATAGAACAAGTAACTGTTAACTTCAATTTAGAACTTCAGGTGGAATGACTCAGGCATCCGGACCTGAGTCAGCCTGTTGTTCAACTGTATCATTAGGTCTCATTGGAAACCACATTGATCAGCGCTAATCTTTTTAACAAGTCCCCAGAAAGAGGTAAGTGTCTTTAACCAAATCATTTTATCTTAAAATAACTCCCATATTTAAAGTGTTTTGATTTTTAAAAATAGTTTTAGGATGCTAAATTTGTGTTCCCCTTGTTCACCTGTTGCTTCTTAGAATAAATATTAAACTGTAGGGATGCCTGGGTGGCTCAGTCGGTTAAGCATCCACTTTCAGCTCAGGTCATGATATCACGGTTCGTGGGTTCAAGCCTTGTGTCGGGCTCTGTGCTGACAACTCAGAGCCTGAAGCTGCCTCAGATTCTGTGTCTCCCTCTCTCTCTCTGCCCCTGCTCCACTCACGCTTGATCTCTGTGTCTCAAAAATGAAAAAATGTTTAAAAGAATTATATAAAAAAAGAATAAATATTAAAATGGGGCTCATCATGCCAGGCATTCTGCTAGCCTTTGGGATAGAGGGATGAATAACCCCAGAAGGGCCTGTTGGAGTGGAAAACATCCCTATAAATAATCACAGTGAAATCCAAGAGGCAGAATCCTAGCGGGGAAGAGTCCTTGGGCCTGGGAGTTCTGGGTCCCTCCTGAAAGGAGGGAGGTTTTCACAGCTGCCACGTCTTCTCTCCCTTCGTCCCCAGTGAGTCCCTTTTCCCCTCCATGAGCCTCTCAGGAGAGAGCACGCGGAGAGAGTGACTGCACGTCAATTAGATCCTTATCAAACACATTTTAAGATGTCATATTTGTGCCAAAATGTTTAAAACTGAAACACAGGCAAGCTGGTCAGTGTCTCTTTCTTCTGGATTGTTGGCCCACCGTTGTTGTGAGAGGTGAAATTACTCAGTTTCCTGAGAAAAACTACAAAACTCAGTTGACTTGGTAGTTTGTAGAAAATATAATTTGCTTAATTAATTTTAGGACTAGCTTTGTGTATTATTCTGCTTACTCTTATTGAATATATTTGATATTTTGTTAGTCTTTCCTCATCAGGAAAGAGGCAGCAGTAAAATCAACATTAAATAAGGACGTGTGTTCAAGTTTATTTAATTTTACCTTTTTAGCTGTCGAAAATTTCCGAAAGCACTTAGATGATTACCAAGCTACCCAGAAGGGTTGAACCTGAACTAGTGAAGTCAAGGGAATCCATGTTTGGAGAGCTGGAGCATCAATAAGTAGTTTTGACATTATCATTATTTATGGGCAAAATAAAGTGCACTGATGTTTGATGAGTGCCATCAGAATCACATTACAGTCACAATCCCAAGGGTCACAATCCCCAGGGTTCCTCGAAATGACAATAACCCAAAGAATATAAAATGTTTAAAAAGAAAACCTCTTATTTCCAAAATTTGTATTAAACTTTTTATTTTTATGGAAGGTAACAGCCTCATTTAAGGTATATTCAAATAGTGAACCAATTCTAGGTTGTAACTTCTGTGACACTTTACACTAAACACAATATAATTTCAAGGGCTAATGATAAGTTTTATGCATGTTATTACTATTTGAAAAATCACAGAAAGTCTAACACCTCAACAAAGAATATCTTTTTTAAACAGATATGTGAAAACAGTCAAGTATTTAAAAGTTGGAAAATGATTCAAGAAGCGATGGTGTATTCAAGGAGTACAAATACTACCTAGCCATAAAAATGTGCTTGTCAATATCTGAACTGGTGAAAATACTGGCAGTAGAATGTGAATTGAAAAGGCAGGATACTGGGGCACCTGGTGGTTCCGTTGGTTAAGCGTCCGACTTCGGCTCAGGTCATGATCTCACGGTTTGTGAGTTTGAGCCCCATGTTGGGCTCTGTGCTGACAGCTCAGAGTGTTTCCCCCCTCTCTGTCCCTCCTGTGCTCGTGCGCTGTCTCGCTCTCTGTGTCTCAATAATAAATAAACATTAAAAAATAATAATAATAATAAAAAAGGCAGGACACAACGTGTGAACTTATTACCAGACTCAGATCCTTGGACCCAGGATGTAGAAATGAAGCTGGACCCAAAATTTAAACAAGGCTTTACTGGGGCAACAGCTATAGTGGAAGGGAGACACATTCATGGACAAGGTGTCAAATAGCCAAGGAAAGTTTTAAATGACTTGAGAGGGAAAGGAGTGACCTCTAAGCTTGTAAGGGCAGGGACTGATTTGCACCTGCTCACTGTACAGGGCATGCTTGTGATATTTAATTCCTGCCTTAAATCTCCACCCCTGGGCGAGATTCTTGGCATTCTAAAAAGGGAGAAAGTTGGTGAAAGTTCAGCACTGGAGTCCCTCTGGGTGCAGACTGGTCAGACCTGCCTGGGCTAGCTCTTTAGCTGGTGCTGTGCCTTGTAAGACAAGTGACAGCAGCCAGCAGGCAGCCCGGAGCTTTCCGGGTGCACAGGGACGTGTTCTTATTCCCAGCATCCCTGTCTCAGTCTGAGCCTTGGAAACCATGAAGTCAAAGAAGCCATCATAGAAAATGGCTAAAGGAGAAATGACAACAATCCGTTGGCAAAGGTTATTTCTCAGTGGTATTTTGAGTAATTCTTATTTTCCTTTTGGCTTCTTTCTATGTTTTCTGAGTCTCCCAAATGGCCACATATTTCCTTCCTTCCCCTTTCCCTTCCTCCTCCTCCTCTCCCTCCTAGCCCTCCGTCCTCTCTTCTCCTTCCCTCTTTGTATTAATTACTTGCTGAGTGCCAGGCAATGCACCAGACACAGAGATTAACCAGATCCCACCAACTGCCTCCCGGAGGAAGTAGAAGCCCCCTGAGAAGACTTAAAACTTCCCAAATGGCTACAGACCCATGGAGGATACCATTCCCATCCTGGGAAATAGGACTGGAGAGTGATATTCTGAAACATGTATTAACAACAGCAACAATTAAGAAAAACTCATCTTTGTATTTTCTAAGTGAAATGCAGCTGGCGGTAATCCTGTTGTAGATAGCAGACACCTCTGGACAAATACAGACTACGGAGTTTTACGTACAGAAACGCAGACTGGAGACTTTGGCACCGACTTTCTGACACCGGTGCGAAGAGGCACGCGTCCTGGTGGGTGCTCCCCAGAGGATCCGGGGAACGTCTGCAGCTGGGGAGCCTTAGTGGTGGGCGACTCCCATGGGGGGCGTAACTCAGCTTCGGTGTTTCTGCCACATGTCACCCACCTGCTTCTGACTTACTGCCTTGTGGGTGGACTTCGGGGATTGGAGAGGGAGGCGGCAAGGCAGCCCTGCTGGGTTCTTTCCACCCTTTGCTTCCTGGGAGCCTCTTATGAAAATGGCTGCCTGCTCTCCTGGGTGCCCCTCTTATGTGTGAGGCACAGACGCCCCAGCTCTCTCCCTGGGGAGCCCTCAGCAAGGACTCTGACGGCCCACTGACTGGCAAAGACAAAAGCTATACACTTGCCTGGGGACTGAACAGCTGTAGAGAAAATAAAAGCCGCCTCTTTCTCAGATCTTGCCGCGCACCTTTCTTCTTGTTTTTCCTTACAGTTCTTTTTTTCCCTTTCCTTTCTTTCTCTTCTTTTTTTGGTCTGAGAGGCTGTTTTGAAAGACCAGCTGAATTGTAGCTCAGGAGCAAAAAAGAAATTGAAAAGACAAGTAAGCATCTAGAAACCTGGAAAGAAAAAAAGAAAATCTCATGAATATAACTGACCTCAGCTGACTCAAATAAGGTGTTCATTACCAAACGATTAGAACCACCTACACAGGACAAAGTGAATTTTAATCAACAGGTAGTAATAGCAAAACCCCCTCAACAGCCAAGAAGCATTAGAGTGGATTATCCATGAAGAGAGGATTAGAAAGAGAGAGACCCGGAATCCAGTAAAGGAAACCCCAGCGGGCCAGCTGGCTAATGTTTGGGATAATAATTCCAAACGTATTAAAATAAATTGTAAGAAAGAAAAGGCTGAAGGCAATAAAAGCAAGCTTCACACGATACTGTATATTGTGGATAAAATCATGCACATTTGCAATAATCACTTCCCCAGAGGCAAGCAGAAAAGGCAGCACCAGCAGAGACTGGTAGAATTTAAAGACACAAAGCCTGATGTGTGCTAACAAGAGTTGCTAGAAGGTGGGGTGGGGGACTTAGAACAGAGTCCGCCTGATCGACACCCTCCTGGTCCATTTTTCTGTGGCCTGAGGACTGCTTCCCAATGTTGCAACGGGAAGGAAAAAGGAGTGGACAGCCTTCACTCCTCCACAGTCTTAAATTCAAACTTGCTGGAGGACTTCATTCCCCTAAGCAAGGAGAGGAATGTCTTTTCATTTTCCACACTTAAGAAGCGTTTTGCCAGCAATGCAGATGTAGAGCCTTGAAGCCCTTTGCCCTCTCGGCTCTGCTCCGCAGGGGGGTTGAGTGACTGACAGGAAAGTAGAGTGACGCGTTTTGGTTTTCGTGATGTCCGGAGTCTGTCACCATGTTTTATCTTGAGCGTCTGCCATTTTCTTGTCAAGTTTTCCTTGCCTTCTGAGGTGGTCTTGTTACTTCAGGAAATCTGCAAATGCTATTTATTTAACTGTTCCCTGTAATCTTTTCCATATTCAGTCTAGGTCAGTAAAATAAAACAACTGGTCTAAGCTGGGGGGAATCAGTGGGCCAGCCCTTTGTTCCTGTAATGATAGACTTCTCAAATGTTTTCTTTGTGAAGTCTGAAATTGCTTTATCCTTAGTTTTTGAGTGATTAATTAACTCATGTTAATACCATCCATTCAATTAAGTACCTATCCTACAGTAGGCGCTGAGGTGAAGTGCGTTCAAGAGGGTTTTACGGTTTATCAGGAAACCGGACATGCACTATGAAATTAGAGCAGTGGCTTAAGTAAAAGAACAAAGGCTTTCAGAGGGCTCTTTGGGCAGCCCAAAGAGAAAGCTCCTGATTTTTTTCATGAGGAAGTAAAGAAATCTCTGGAGAGGATCTGAATGTTAATGAACCTGGGAGAAAGAGTAAGCAGCCAGAAGTCAAGGATATGTGGGGGAAGCGCACATCAGGGAAAGAGCGAGAAGCAAATGCACGCACCGGAGCTGGGAGGTAAGGGATCTTGTGACCTGATCATCAGCCGCAGGAAGTGGCTGTGGCTGGATGAGGAGCGTCTACTGGCGTTCTGAGGGTGGCGGGGAGGGAGTGGACTAGAGCGAGGTTGCAGGAGATGACAGGAGGAAGGGAGTCAGGAGCCAGATCATCCCCACGATTATGCCCCAGAAACTCCACCAAAGCAGCGTCTGCGGGGTACTGACTATTGCACTCACCACGCTTTGCTCATATTCTACCTTCCAGCTAATTACATCTTGCCAAATATTCCAGCGTCCTCTTATTTGGATAGCTGCTCATCTGGTAGGTCTTGATGCGTGTCGATACCCAAGAATGTCACGAGACCCTTAAGTAATTTGCCTCTTCCGTAGATTTCTCGAGGAATCAGACCAAGGTTAAGTCTGTTTTCCATAACCTCGCGTTGCGTGGTACAACCGTCTAACCGAAGAGCAGCCAGTGTGTCAAACACGGTTTAGAATAGAAAACTGGGGACCTACATCCACCAAATCAGTTCAAAACTGAATGGTCTTTCCCTCAAGTCTACCGGTGATTGCACTGCAGATGTGAAACCATGAGAGAGATGTCTGTCTTTGTGAGGACTGGGAAGAGGCCATTAAGAGGTTCAGCCTATTATCATAATAGTTGAGAGTAAGAATTTTTTTTAATAAAAATTATTTATTTATGGAATCATGCTTGTTGAAACAAGTGAAGCAACAAAAGATAGATACCTATGAAGGCAAAATTATTTTTCATATTAATCTACCCTAAACATAATAAAACAATGTACAAATGAAGGGAGTCTGATACAGCGATTAATGGCCTGGGCATATTGGTCAGATGGACCAGGTTTAAAATCCAAGCCTAAGCTAGGTGACCTTAGACAACTTTCTAGGTTTCTCAAAACCTCAGTTTTCTTATCTGCAAAATGGGAATGATGGAGTGAGTGAGGATTTGATAATACGTCTTAGGTGCTGAACAGGTAACAGGCATGTGCTAGCTGGTACTATTTTAAACCTGATGGGGTAAGTAGGGTCTTAGCTCCTCCATTAATTCCTCTAGGAAAAATTGCTGATGTTTCCTACCCGTGATTCATCCTACAAGACCAGGCTGGTGTCCTTCCTAAGAAATATTTTCCTGCAGCATCAGATTCTACCATTACTTGGGAACACGGTCCATTAGGCAGTACGATTGACTTCCCTGCTCCCCCTGCCTGTCAGAACCTTGAACTCAGGGACTGTGTCTTGTTCATCATAGACTTTCCAGGTCCTGGCACAATGTCTTCGACCGGGTCCACTCAAACTCTCAGAGAACGACTTATCTTAAAATAAACGTTGGTTAAGGGGCGCCTGGGTAGCATAGTCGGTTGAGTGTCTAACTCTTGACCTTGGCTCAGGTCATGATCTCATGGTTCATGAGTTTGAACCCCACATTCAGCTCTTCGTTGGAGGTGTGGATCCTGTTTGGGATTCTGTCTGTCCTTCTTTCTGCCCCTCCCCCACTTGTGCACGCTCGCTCTCAAAATAAATAAACTTAAAATATTAAAAAAATTAAACTTTAAGAAGAAATCTGTGGTATGTCATGATAAGAAATGCATCTTTTTAACTATGAGCCAAACTGTTGGTATTATATCAAATAACAGTGCACGAGGGTAATGTTGTTT
This sequence comes from Suricata suricatta, assembly GCF_006229205.1. Classification (NCBI taxonomy): domain Eukaryota; kingdom Metazoa; phylum Chordata; class Mammalia; order Carnivora; family Herpestidae; genus Suricata; species Suricata suricatta. The sequence goes on along the minus strand of NC_043701.1, from coordinate 96,330,334 downwards.
AGGATGTTGTCCTCCGGCTCACAGCTGGAATGCCAGCCATGGAAGAGCCTGGATTAAATCAGGTTTTGCCAGTTGATGGCTGTGACCTTAGGAAAGCTACTTCATTTCTCTGAGAGTCCAAACTGCCATGTTTAAAATGTGGATAAAACAACAAATGAGAGAGAATACGTAACGTGCCTGACATTTAGGAGGCTCCCATCAGATGGAAATTACTGATTTTATTAATGTCATCTAAATCGTGCCACTACTTCTATGTTAAATTATGTTTTTTTGAGTACTTGGAATACCTATTACTGTATGATTTTATTGGCTATGTAGATAATAGTAACTAATATTTATTGAGGGATTTTTACTTGCCAGGCACTGATTTAAATGCTTTACTGATTTGTTAATCATCATCATAACTCTGAGATAATGTGCCATTATTAGCATCATCCCATTTTGCGGATAGGAATGCAGGATAAGGAGAGATCAGCGATTTTCCTAATGCAGAGTTGAGTAATGTGCAGACCTAGATTCAAACCCAGGCATCCAGGTTCACGCCCTTGGCTGTTACTGTCGCCAGGAACAAACCAAGGATACATCACTTGAGAAAAGTGCACGGTAGCAGGAAGACGAAGGTGCTAGGCTCGCTGGGCTGCTTCTGAGACAAAGCCCCTCCAAGTCTGAGACTCCATTCCCTGCCTGTAGTATATGAGGGACTGTATTTGTCCTCACAGAACTCCAGAGTCAAGTCCAAACACACTACTTTTTATTCCCACAAGGGTCTCCTGGAAACCACGCTGGGAAGTGAATCATTGCCAAGTACTGCAGGGCCTCCCACAGGAACGATGTTCTCATGGGGGATGTACTCCTGACCGAGGCCTCCGACGCCAGGAAATCACTAATATGAGCCAACGTGCATCAAAGAAGTCGATATAAACCAATCATAAACCCAGAGCAGGCTTTTAAAAATAAAATTATCTTCCAGATTCTACAAAATAGGCACATAGTACTATATACCCAGATCAAGCAAGTGGGTAAGAGTAAAGTGCCACTAACAAATTGAGCCCGTTTGAGTTGAGTATCTTTGCTACTAGAAGCCCTAATTTATAGTAAAATTGTTCTATTTAGAATTTAGAATAATTTGGGGCACCTTGGTGCCTCCATTGGTTAAGGGTCTAATTCTTGATTTCGACTCAGGTCATGATCTCATGGTTGTGAGATAGAGCCCTGAGTCAGGCTACATGCTAGGCCTGCAGCCTGCTTAAGATTGTCTCTCTTTCCCTCTACTGTGAGTATGCCCTCTCGTTCTCTCTCTAAAAAAATTTTTAAAAAACAACAAAAAGAAAAAGAATTTAGAATAATTTCAGAGGAAATCATTCATGGCCTGTGGTTTCCAAATTTCTCTGGAAAAGCAGAGGCTTTCAAAATAATTCCAATGACTTTCATGTTGCTCTTAAAATCAGAATTAGTCTTTTCCAGGTTAGTCACTACAGCTTCTAAATATGTAAGGGACCAGGGAGGACTCGTGGTTCAGAAGCTTTTTAAAACTGGTCTTTTAATTTATTTTCTGTTTTGTGATTCAGCCTCTGTGGCACCTCACTTCCCCTCATCCACGTGGACAGTCAGAAAGAGGGTGAAACCGGGAGAGTTGGGGAATATTTGGCTCCTTGTTCCTTTGCATTCTTATCAATAGATGGTGTTTTAGGGCTTGTTGAACAAGTAAATACCCACGAGATATCTAAGCCCCCACTTAGAGAGGTCCTGAGACCCTGATGTCCAAATGAAACTGGAATAAAATAATTACATGCACTGCCCTAAATTATGAGGACTAAAATTTTTGAAACAATGATTCTATGTATATGTAATATTCAGAACAATGATGATAATATATATGTATTATGTATGTATGTATGTAATATGATGGTATAACCATTATTACTAAATGTCAGAAAGACTTTTTATAGGATGATAGGCTTTCACAATTGTGAATAATGAAAGTATAAAGAAATCTAAAGGATTTTATTTTTTAGTAGAATTTTGATGATTATGTTTCCCTTTGGTTCTATATACTTATCATCTTTCTTAGTAGAACAATTTCTTTGCAATAATTTCTTTTAATTGAAAAGAAAAATCCAGACTCCTAGATATGCTTCTGTTTATTATGGCATGAAATCCTTGAGTGACATTTGTAGGCTGTCGTGTGGTTTTAGTACATACCCAGGAATTGGCCAGAACTTTGACCCACGAAACCATATTTATTAATAAAACAGAGCCATTAATGACTGTAGCTGAAAATGGAGATCTTATTTTTTTAGCTTATTTTAAAAGTGAACCCGAGACTGAAATTTTCTAGAGTGTCCTGTAATTCTAAATTATTCCAATAGATGGCACTGTTGTATAAAAACAGCCCATCAATTAGGGTTAAGAGGCTGAAGAAAGATTTTTGCTGTCTTTCTAGAACCCTCTCTCCTCCAATGGATGAATTACAGGAAAGTGGTGAATAACGAAGATAATTTTTTTTGTGTGGTATAATATGCATGGTGCTAATGGAAAGTCATATCCGAATATGCACATACTTGGTAATTCCAGGGGCTATATGCGTTTATTTATGAGATTAATGGAGCTTTCAAGGTTAACTCTCTCTTTCCATGTCCCATCCCCAAGCGTAGCAAACATTTGGTTTTAAAGAAGAGGCCAAGAAACATGAGCTGTATTTTGCTTCTTTCTTTCCCCATCATTACCACTGTGAGATTAACGGTGTGGAGTGACAGATTGACCCAATTTTTGTGGTGATAGTTCATGTTTTCCTCAGCTTGTTTATATTTAAAGACTTAGAATTGTGTTGTGGAAAGATCATATGCCTTGTTCCTAAAAGAGTTCACATCTTGGGGTATTCATTTACTTGATTCGTCTTAGCCCCATGGTCCTTGCCTAGAAGGGGGGCGGGCTCTAAGGGATTAGAGGTCCCCATGCACACAGCCAGGCAACATACACTGCACAGAGCAGACCTTCAGTAAATGCTGGTTATTGATATTAAAATTGATATTGCCATAAGATCGGAGCAATTGATTAAATTATTCGATGATTAATTTCTGGTCTTACTCAAACTTCAAACATGGACTTAAGGATAAGAAAATGGCTAGCCTTTACGTGGGATCTAGTTACTTCTGAAAGAAATACAGACAACAACTACTTCAAAGTAATGAGGGTAACCGGCACCGCCCCTTCCTCAGAAACAAAACGCTGCTTTAGGAAATCAGGATGGTCCTCACTGCTCAAGCACACGGGTTGCTGGTCGAGGGGTGATGTTTGTCCCGCATGGCGACTGGTGACTCCTGACTTCATGTCCCAAATGGATCTTATAAAACATATGGTGCCGACCACTCGTTTTTCAAATAAGAAACCTTAGGCTCAGCAAGGATGTTTGTGGGTCTTTTTTTCCTTTTGAAATAGTTTGAAACTTAGAGACAAGTTGCACAATTGTACAGAGAATCCCTCTATACTCTTCACTCAGTGTCCCCTAGCACAAACATCTTGCATAAGAACAGTAGGTTGTGTAAGGAAATTAAACTTCAGTTCAGTACTGTAGATAATTATTTCCACGGTAGTATTGCTTCTGAGGCTGACCCAACAGACAAAGAACGTTGTATGTGTGTACTAACCCAAATATACACATGCGTCTATAGTTATTTCTCTATCTTCCTTACACACGTGCGCACACACACACACACACACACACACACACACACACAATTTGACACTGATACTTCTGACTCTAATCCAATACCACAGTGTTCATTCCCCTTGAGTTTGTCTTCTTTCTTTATCTGTAACCTCTTTATGGTGAGAAACCTACTTTCTTTACCTCTATTTACTTCTTTGTTCAATCCTAAGGTACACATAAAAGGGCTTCAGAAGAGCTAGTCCACATCCCTATTAGAAACTAAGGTATTTCTATACAATATCTTTAGCCTTTTTTAGCCTTACCTTATGTATCAAATCAAAATCATGTTTTCCAAATTTATTGAGGTTAGTTCCTTTTCTCTCTCACTCTCAGGGTGATTGTGTTATTCATTTGTTATCCAAGTAGGTTTGTCTGTTACTGTTCATGTTCCATTTTGGGTTTTTCCCATGTTCCAACTGATTTTATTTATGTTTTGAGGTGTGTGAAATATTACTGTCTTGCTACGAGTCAGAGCTATAAAAGACACACACATGTACTCAGAGAAAAGTGGCTTCCCCCGCTCTCATTCTTGGTCCTCTATTTCCACTCATTCTCTCTAGAAACCTACAGAGTTTAATTTCTAGTGTTCTCATTACTACACTTTGCTTTCACAGGTAGATACAGGTGTATTTTCTTATATGCCTTCTGGCTATATTTGAACTCTACTTTTTACAAGTTACAGTGCATCCTGGAAATTACTGCATATTGGTTCACAGAGACCTTCCTCTTTCTTTTGCACAGCTGCATACTATGTATTTCTCTACTGGATGGACGCACTATGGTTATCCAAACCCACTCTCCTCCACGTGGGCAGTGAAGTTGTTTCTGATGTTGTCATTTACAAACAACACTGCAACAAATACCTGTACCTATGTGTTTTTGTATTGTTGGATATATGTCTTCCAGGTAGATTTGTAGAATTAGGATTGCTGAATCAAAAAATAATTATAGCTGTGAAAAATGATTCGGTAGTTTCTCAAAAAGTTGAACATGTGATTACCATGGACCTAGCAATTCCACTTCAAAAGAGTTGAAAATAGAACCTATTTTCACAACAGCATTATTCACAATAGCCAAAATATGGAAGCAATCCAACTATCCATCAACAGGTGAATGGATAAACAAAACGTGGTATACACATATAATGGACTAGTATTCAGCCATAAAAATGAATGAAATTCTAGGGTGCCTGGGTGGCTCAGTGGATTAAGTGTCTGTCTCTTGGTTTCGGCTCAGGTCATGATCTCATGGTTTGTAAGTTCGAATTCTGCGTAAGGTCTGTCCAGACAGTGTGGAGCCTGCTTGGGATTCTCAGTCTCTGCCCCTCCCTTACTCACTCTCTATCTCTTTCTTTCTCTCCAAATAAATAAGTACACAAACATTAAAAAAAAATGAATGAAATTCTGATGCATGCATCAGAAACATTATTCTTAGTGAAATAAGCCATACACAAAATGAAAACTATGATTCCACTTACATGATATACTTAGAGTGATCAAATTCATAGAAACAGAAAATACAATAAAGGTTATCAGAAGGTGGGGAGAAAGAGATTGGGGAATTAATGTTAATATTTTTTTTTAGAATCAGTAGTATATTGTTATACTAGGTATGATAGTTTTGTTTTTTCTATAATTATTCCCTGTTACTTTATTGATTCATTGCCACTGGAAAAATGAATTAAGCCCTATTTAGCTGGAGAAAATTAACTTTCCCCCCCCGTCCCCGAGAACATTTATTTTTTATTTGTTTATTTGTTTAAATAGTTTATTTCCAAATTGGTCTCCATATAACATTCAGGGCTCTTCCCCACAAGTGCCCCCCCATGACCATCACCCCCCCCCTTCCCCTTTCCCCCTCCCTCTTCAGCCCTCAGTTCGTTTTCAGTATTCAAGAGTCTCTCGTGATTTGCCTCTCTTGGGGAGTTAATGTTTAAAGGACACAGAGCTTCTATTTGGGATGATGAAAAATTTCGATGATGGATAGTAGTGATGGTTGCACAATGTAATTGTGCCACTGAATTATATGCTTAAAAATGGTTAAAGTGGTAAATTTTGTCATGTTTATTTTAGCACGATAAAAACAACTTTAAAATATAAGTACACATGTACCTTTGTTAGGTAGTGCCAAGTTCCCCTGCAGGATTGGACCCATCTTCAGTTCTATCAGTTCCGTATTAGAATCCATTTCCCCACACCCTCACCAACAGAATGGTATTATCAGCTTTTTAATTATTGTGAATCTGATACATGAGAAATAGCATCTCAGTATTGTTTTAACTTGCATTTCTCTAATTATGTGGGAATTTGAATGTATTTTCATATACTCAAGGGCTGTTTTATGTCCTTTTTCTTGAATTGTATATTCATATTTTTCCTCATTTTTCTGCTGGATTTCTGGTCCGTTGCTTCTCTGTTTTTAACATCTATATGTATACTTACCTATGTATTCATACCCATTAGGAATATTAACTTTCTTTCTGTGGTACATGTCGGAAATATTTTCTTCGAGTTTGCAAGTGGTCTTTTGATTTTGACTATAATGCTTTTGCCATGAGATTTTTAAATTTTGATCCAGTAAACTTTATTGATTTTTTCTTATATTTTCTTATATGGCCTCTTTGTTTTTGAGTCACACTTTGGTTTTGTTTGTTTGTTTGTTTGTTTTTGAGAGACAGAGCATGAGCAGGGAAGGGTCAGAGAGGGAGACACAGAATCTGAAGACGGGTCTGAGTCACACTTTAAACGCTTTTCTCCTACGCTGAGGTTGAATAAGGATGCTCTGCTTGTATTTGTAGGGTTTATTTTTTTATACTTACGGGTGTTTTGTGAGATAGAGACCTAATTTTATCTTTTCTTCCAAATAGTTTCCCAGCTTTTATGGCACCATTTATTAAAATATCTATCTTTTCGGCAATAACTTAAGATGCTACCTTTATCATATATTTAATTTCCATACATATTTATGTGTTTTTTTCTGGACTTCCACTCTGGTCTGTATATGCCTGCACTGTTATAGTATTCATCAGTGCTTATTAATATTTTTATTGGGATTATATCAAAATGTATACACTAACTTGTGGGAGAACTATATATTTATTGTGTTGAGATTTTCTATCTAATAACAGGGTACATCCTTCCGTTTGTTCACAGCTGCTTCTGTATCTTGAGGGCTGTTTTAAGTTTTTTCTCAAAGAGGTTTATACATTTCTTATGAAATTAATTCCTACATTTTTATCTTTTTATTGGTTTTATAAGTGTGTTTTCTCTACCATAATGTAAATTACAACTCTTTATTTTACTACTTAACAATGCTTTTTTAATAATACTTAAAACATCTTTTTTTCAATGAAAGCATCTTAGCTAACCAATGAGCTAAAAAATACATAAACGCATATTCACTTAAAAATTAAATTAGGAGTTCTCTTTCTCATGACGATTGATGATGAACTGTATCTTGCCCAGTCTGTCAACACTTACCACATCTACTGTGGTATCACAATGATATCCCTGAATGTGAAAACCAGAAGACACAAATCTACTTGAAGGGTCTGCATTTACTTCAAAGTTATTGTATTATAGGGAAAGTTTGCCTGAAGATGATGACTTAATGTACAAATTCTAAGGTGCGAATATATATGTATATATAATTATGTATAAATATGTGTGTGTGTGTGTGTGTGTGTGTAGCATGACTTTTCTAAAGATTGTTGTTCTAAATCAGGAGTCCACAAACCTTTTCAATAAAAGTAAATATTCTAGGCTCTGAGGGTCCCATGTGGTCTCTGTCACATATTGTTTTGGTTTTGACCTTGACCTTCAATAGCATAAATCTTAACTTGTACCTGTGATCTGTAGTTTGCCTACCCCTGTTCTAAAATAATTTCTCTCATTTTCAATTCCAAGTTTTCTTGTGCTTGTTCAAAAATAAAGCGATAACTCTTAATGTGTTGATTCCACTAGCAAAAGAAGAACTTGAAAAATAATTAAATGGTAACATTTTTATATCAGCAGTATTTAAAAAATTTATTCTGGAGCACCTCGGTGACTCAGTTAAGTGTCTGATCTGACTCTTGGTTTCAGCTTAGGCTATGATCTCACGGGTTTGTGAGTTTGAGCCTTGTGTCAGGTTTGGCGCTGACAGTGTAGGGGATTGCTTTGGGATTCTTTCTCTCTCCCTCACTCTCTGCTCCTCCCCTGCTCATACTCTGTCTTTTTCAAAATAAATAAACTTAAAAAAATCCCTTCCAAATATTGTCCAACTTTTCTATGTAATTCATGAATTCACCATAGAGTGTTTGGAAGTTCATTCTGCCAAAGAACATCTGACTTTATGATGAATGCTACTGTAAATTCCATTATGAAGTTTAACAGAAAAACTAAACCCATTACGGGGCGCCTGGGTGGCTCAGTCTATTAAGCGTCTGACTTTGTCTCTGGTCATGATCTCCCCGTTCATGAGTCTGAGCGCCATGTCGGGCTCTGTGCTGACAGCTCAGAGCCTGGAGCCTGCTTCAGATTCTGTGTCTCCCTGTCTTTCTGCCCCCCTTCCCCATTCACATTCTGTCTCTTTCTCTCTCAAAAATAAATAAAAATGTCTTTTTAAATAAACCCATAGGTTTTTGAGGTGTGTGTGTGTGTGTTTTTCTTTTGAAAGAGAGAAAAAGCATGAGCAGGAGAGAGGCGCAGAGGGAGGGAAGGAGAGAATCTTAAGCAGGCTCTGCACTCAGCTTGGAGCTGAGTGGGGCTCATCCCCACGATCCTGGGATCATGACAAGCCACAATCAAGAGTTGGATACTCAACCAGATGAGCCATGCAGGTGCCCTGGTTTTTGAGTTTTTTAATTGATGATGTGAATACAAATGTTGGTGGGGCGTAGTGTCATGGTAAAAACAATATTCTTTTTTGTTTGTTCACACATATTTATTTGACAACCTTTCTTAGAGAAAAAATATCACTAATGGCATCTGCTGTTGTCCCTGTAATAAGTTCATTGCAGTTCTCAATTTATTAATTGTCCTTCTTGGTCCTACTCCAGTTTCTTATTAGAATATTTGAAACATGGAATTGCTATTTATACTTTACACCCAAAAAAACCCAGAAATTACACCAGAAGACTAGTTTATTTGTTCTTACGTGAATGAATCATACCCTTTTGAAAATTCAGACCTACATTTTTATTTATTTTTTTACAATAGAGATTTGCTGCTTCTCCAGATGCTGAAAATGAGACTTTAAGTTCAGACAGTTCAAATAAGGCCATCTCTTCTGGCTGAACAAAAGTTTTGATTAGGGCTTCTTCAGAATAGAACTTCTACCGCTCACTCTTTTACAGACTCAACATAGAACTCTGGTAATGTGCTATCTAAAATACACATTACCAACGCTGTCCTACATTTCCTTAAATGATGCTGAAAAGGCACATGGCTTGCTTACAGGTTAAGATGGGACACTTCCTAGCTATTCAGGACTTAAGCCTAAAATCTGAAATTTCATCATTATTCGAGTGAGACAGTAGCCTTGGCAAATTAAATATGTGTGGCAAAAACACAATCTGCTTTAGCTTAAACTCTGAAATAGTTGGAAAGTGAGAAGGAAATTCAAATGAAATCTGCTTCCAACGAGTATCTTGTGTCTTACTGAGGGGGTTTTCTCACAAAACCTAGAGGACTTCTGAATCATGTCACTAGATGTATTTTCTTTCCCCCAGCTTTAACTGAGATGTAACTGACAAAAATACTGTGTCAGCTTATATGTGGAATGTAAAAGAATTGAACACCTAGAATAGGAGAGTTGGACGGTAGTTACCAGGGACTGAGGAGTGGGGAAGAGTGGGTAGACGGTGGTCAAAGAACACAAACTCTCGTAAGAGGAGGAGGTTCCAGCGATCCAATGACAGCCTGGTGACTACTGTTCATAATACTGTGTTATAGAGCTGAAATTGGCCAAAAGAGTAAATCTTGTGTCCTCACCAGACCTAAAAAGAGATATGTATGAGGTGACGGGTATGTTAGCTAGCCTGATTGTGGTCATCACTGCACGACGTGTACCTGTATCAAATCACCATGTTATACACCTTCAAAAAATATCCCTATGTAAAAAAAAAAATTCCCAAAGGCACAGAAATATACTTGAAATTGGTTATATTCCATATATATTTATAATTTCATTCACATAAATTGTAACATTTAATCAAAATGGAAGTAATAGTTGTCAAATAGATTTTTAAATGTAAACACAATAACAGAAAGTCAGAATTCTTGTAATGAAACTGTTGATTTAAAGGAAAAAAAATGGAGGGGCGCTGGGGTGGCTCAGTTGGTTAAGTGTCTGACTTTGGTTCTGGTCATGATCTTGTGGTTCATGAGTTTGAGCCTTATATCAGACTTTCTGCTTTTAAGAGTGGAGCCTGCTTTGGATTCTCTGTCTCCCTCTCTCGGTTTCTTCCCAACCCTCATGCTTAAATGCACACTCTTGCTCCCTCTCAAATAAACATTTTTTAATTAAAAAAAAAAAATGGAACATGGCAGCATTCACTCCCTCTCCTGCCTGCCATCGGCTGGCTTTTAGAAACTTTTAGCAGATAGGCGTAGATGCCTGGCTCATTTGGTGGAGCCTGCAAATCTTGATCTGTGGTTGTGAGTTTGAGCCCCATGCTGGGGATAGAGATTACTTAAAGATAAAGTCTTAAAAACAAAAAACTTTTAGCAGTTAAGAACTGCTTTGTAAATCAGTGCAAGTGTTCTGTGACGTGTAGAACTTTTAAAGAAGTTAATCCTCTACCTTTTAGTTGTATTTTGTTGGAAATCTTTACATACCCTGTCTGATACATAATACAGCATCAAAAAACTTCCACTTTTGAAGAGGTTGAAATGTATCACTATGAAAGGAAGGGGGGATCTGAGTTAATAAACCAACACACACTCAAGGGATGTACAAGATACAATTTTTAAATTCTCCAATTGTTTTTTTGGAATATCTCCACACATAGAAAGCATTTTTTTTAATGGTGCTCCTAATTTCAGTGGGATAAACTTACATTCTTCGCTAGAGCAGAACATTGAGGAGGGTCTTTGTATGGCTTAATATTCAATAGAATCATAAGTAGAGAAGTTATTTGATCAGTGTTATCTTATAAAAACATTTGTCTAAGAAAGACATTCCAGATGGAGATAAAACAGGACCCATGAGGCTTTTGGGGCAGAGAGATTTTCACAGTTTAATACAAAATAATTAGAATTGCGGATAGTCTGTGTTTAGCAGCATTTGCTCTGACCTTACCAAGTACAGCAACACTTGTAGGAAGAGCGTTTTCTCAATGAAAAATATGGCCTACTGAGAAAGGTCAGGTTCAAATACAGCAACCATAAAATATAAGTATAAAGAAGATTGATGACAATTTTATGAAAAAGTTAAAAATAGGACCACATATTCTGTCTGAAAAGATACTAATGACTGTGTAGACAAAACCATCCAGGAAATGGATTAAAATGAAGGAATATGTACCCAGGATGATTTTTTTTAGGTGGTTACATTATTTTTAATATCATTCTGGCTATAATCTGAAGGATTATTTTGATTGTCAGTATAAAAGATTTTGTTTTGATGTACATAATTTTTAGCTTTAGAATTTAATTTGAATAAAATTTGAGTAGAACCATTATATGTTTACCAATTTCATAAGAATAGTTCTTAATAAAAAAACAAGTCGTTCTTTGAAATTATATGTATTCTTTGTTGGTATCCTCTTCATGCTCCAAACTATCCTGGATGGTAAAATATATGGCTATCCTATATCCTACTTAAAGACCAACACCAGACAGTTAAGAGGATGTTTTTACTCAGGTTATTACAATAGGGAGACTGTTGATCAAGAGAAATGTCTCAAAGAAAAGGAAGAGGACCTGAATTTGATGGTCTAGCTAATATTATTCAGAGGAAGGAAAATATACATCAACATATTGAGAGGTAAAGATCTTTCTGAATTACATAAACATATATAGATCAAAGAGCTTCTGGCTTCAATTATAAACTTTCAGCCATGGATTAAGTGTAAATGCAGAATTACAAGAGTCACTGAACCAGATCAAAGGGCTGTTCTCTTCCTAGTAGGTAGGACTTCTCAAGTGACCTGAGCTCAAAGTAGACAAATAGACAAAACAACAGGAGAGATAACAAGTTAGATTCTCTGTCATCTTTCATTCAACTGACACGAGAACTTTATGAACCCTCAGTCCGTTTGCAAAGATTGCCAAATGGTCAGACCATAAAACCAAAATGTGGTACCGGAAATGAAGAAAGTATTCAAAATGAATCCAGTTCAAACCCATACAGAGCACCAGGCAAGAGTCTGAAGCACAAGATGAGAAGTTGCACTCACTACTGGTTTCTAGATTTCCTGTCAGGAACAGAGCACAGAGGCTCTGAGGGCCTCGTTACTTATGTGGAGTTAATGGACTTCTAAAGGTGAGGTCCAGTCCTATCTAAGTCACAGACCCAAAACTGGGCACCCAAACTAAAGAGATGGTTTTATTTAGACTATAGCATTAGGGAGAATCTTTATTAATGCAGGACATACAAAGAAAAGGAAGAGGATCCAGGGTTTTACAGAAGTAAGTATTTTTCTGAAGAATTTCTTCTGTAACATCCAGATAAGTAACTTTGCAGACTATTTTTGAAGACCTGTTTTGATGGGCACTTCCCATTTAAGACAGTTCCTTTCACATTTAAATAACATTCTTAGAGAAAGTTTGAGCTGAAATCTATTTTTTTATGTTTATTTATTTATTTTGAGAGAGAAAGAGAGAGCTCAAGCAGAGGATGCCCAGAGAGAGGGGAGGGAGAGAGAAAAACCTAAATAGTCTCTGTGCTGTCAGTGCAGAGCCTGACATGGGGCTTGATCTTATGAACCATGAGATCGTGACCTGAGCCATCCAGGTGCCCCTGATAATCTTTTTTAGAAGCTTCCACTCGGCTCACATGGTATTCTGGGGGGCACTTGGGCCAGCTCTAATCTCTCATTCACAAAACAGCTCTTCAAGTATTTGAGGAAATCAGTAACCTCCAAACCAAATTTTCTCTCTCTAGCCCACGTATCTCCAGTCCCTTTCACTAGGCCCCCATGTCATGATTTTTACCTGCACGTGCGGTTTGCTCTTCTAAGCACAAATTAGCTACCGAAGTAAGTTTTTTTGGCCATCACATCAAATAGCTTGCCAATTGGAGGCCAGGTTGACCTGATACATATTTTTTTAACTGTGGTAAAAATACATATAAAATTTACTGTCTTCACCATTTATAAAGGTGTAGTCCAGTAGTGTGAATGGTATATTCGTATTGTGTTGCAACCAGCCTCCCCAGCTGAAAACTCTGTACCCATTAAACATTAACTCCCCATTTTCCTTCCCCAGCCCTGGCACCAGAGTTCTACTTTCTGTTTCTATGAATTTGACTACTTTAGGTACCGCATATCAATGGAATCATACAGTGTTTTTTGACTGACTTATTTGACTTAGATGTTCCCAGGGTTCATCTGTGTTGTACCGCGTGTTAGACTTTCCTTCCTTGTTAAGGCTGAATAATCCATTGTACGTATGCACCACATTTGTTTATTCACCAAGACACACTTGGGTTGCTCCCACCTTTTGGCTACTTTGAATAACACTGCTAGGTCTTGATATATACGAGTAATAAAAAGCCTAAATGGTTAAAAAAAATACCAGGAGCTTCAAGTCGCTTTACGCATTAATTCATTTATTTCCTCACCAGTTATTGAGGACCTGCTGTGGGTAAGACCCTATTCAGAGGACTGCAGGGAGAAACACAGATTAAGTCAGTAGTAAATTCTATTCTCAGTAGTGTATGTGTCTAATAAACTTGATCAAATATGGTTATTCTTATTAAATTATGCTCCCTGTGAATAAACCCTGGCTGTTTTAAGGCTTAATTTCAAAAAGACCAGTAGAGGGGTGCCTGGGGGCCTCAGTTAAGCATCCAACTCTTGATTTCTGCTCAGGTCATGATCTCACAATTTGTGAAATGGAGCCCCACATCAAACTCTGCACTGACAGCTGGGAGCCTGCTGGAATTTCTCTCTCTGCCCCTCCCCCACTCACATGCATGGCATGCACTCTCTCTCTCTCTCTCTCTCTCTCAAAATAAATATTAATATATGTGTCTGTGTATGTGTATATATGTGTATATATGTGTGTGTATGTGTGTGTGTGTGTATATATATATATATATGTATATGTATATGTATATGTATTTTTTTAAAGACCAGTAGCAGAATAACAGATCAAAGAGAGTAACAGATCAAAGGGAGAAGAGGAATTCATCAAAATGGCATTTGGGAGACTTCTGAGCACATGTTTTCCATGAATTTGTGAGTCCTTGTGCTCTACTATTTCTGAGTGCCTTGTGGATTTCCCATAAAGCCCTGGAACTTTCTGAACTAGCAAATTCGAACTTGTGGATACCCTGAGCTGGAAGATTCCTTACAATATCTGTTATTAGATAATATTGATTAAGTAATTGATACTAGATTACCTAAAGTCATGGCAGAAGTTCTGGGGGAGGGAGAATGATGCTAAGAAGTAGGTATTTAAGAATGCTTCCGGAAAAGTACGTTATTGTGGAACAGGCACGCTTGTGTATGTTGGGAGTTGCCCGTTTTGCACACATTGCTTTAAGAATCAGAGGAGGCAGGATTGTAGACATACTGATAAAGTCCCTCAATTTCAGAATCTCAAGCACTTTACCTGTAATTTTATCCATAAAAACTCAAAATTGTTTTGCCTGTTTCACATTTAAAAATTAATTTTGATAATTATATGCTGCTAATTATTTTTTTACAATTGATTTTTTATTTTTATTTTTTATTAATAGTTTATTACCAATTTGGTTTCCATATAACACCCAGTGCTCTTCCTCACAAGTGCCCATCTCCATGGCCATCACACCCCCTACCCCTTCCCCCCTCCCTCCTCAGCCCTCAGTTTGTTCTCAGCATTCAAAGTCTCTCATGATTTGCCTTACTCCCTGTCCCCAACTCGTTTCCCCTCCTTTCCCCTTCCCATAGTCACCTGTTAGGTTTCTCCCGTTAGACTTATGAGTGACAACATATGGTATCTGTCCTCTGCCTGACTTATTTCGCTTAGCATGACTCCTTCTAGGTCCAACCATTTTGCTACAAATGACCAGATTTCATTCTTTCTCATTGCCATGTAATACTCCATTGTATATACACATCTTCTTGATCCATTCACCAGATGATGGACAAGTAGGCTCTTTCCATGATTTGACTATTGTTCAAAGTGCCACTATGAACATTGGGGTACATGTACCCCTATGCATCAGCACTCCTGTATCCCGTGGGTAGGTCCCCAGCAGTGCTATTGCTGGGTCATAAGGGTGTTCTATGGATAGTTTTCTGAGGAACCTCCACACTGATTTCCAGAGCGGCTGCACCAGTTTACATTCCCACCAACAGTGTAGGAGGGTGCCCGTTTCTCCACATCCTCACCAGCATCCATAGTCTCCTGATTTGTTCATTTTAGCCACTCTTACTGGTGTGAGGTGGTATCTCAGTGTGGTTTTGATTTGTATTTCCCTGATGCTGAATATGCTGAAATGCTCCTAATTATTTACTCCTTCAATTTTTCAATGGCCTTTTGTCAAATGCATTTCAATTTTTGTCCCTTACATCAAGTTCTTCTGGAAGATGGAAAAACATAAAGGATAAACAGAGAAGCAAACATTCTGCTCTGATAACCTAGGTCTTTCTCCAGAGGGTAGAGGAAAACCACAGGATGGCACATCCACTAGCAAGTCTGTCAGGCACTGAGTCCCCAGCTTGGGGTGAATTCAAATGTCCCTCTGAGCATCTGCAAGTGCTAGGTGTGGGCTCTGCCCTCAGGGACCTTCCTGTCCAAGTGGGGAAGCAGCTCTTGAATGAACATGAGGCCATAACAAGCAATAGAGAATAAAATTAGATGCAGTTTTCCAGTATGAGATAATTGTCTTACTGGAAATGTGACTAGTTTGGTGACCTTAAATTTATTCCATTCATTGACTGAATCCATTCAGGAATCCACATGTCACACACCTAAAATAAAGTTCCCACTTCTGAGCCCTTCTCTGCAGCTTTCAAGCCAGGGAGGCTTGTGTAGAATGATACCCTGGGGTACAGTCTAACCCAACAGTCCTCAATCTTGACTGCACATCAAAATCACCCAGGAGCTTTCAAAAATCCTGATGCTTCTGTCATAACCTCCAGAGATGGCAATGTAAATAGTATGGAGTGTGGCCCTGCTTTCTGGAATTTTATAAAGTCTCTGAGGTGATTCAAATGTGTAGACAAGTTGAGATTCTGATCGAAATGCTTGCTACACCTCATTCATTTCATGAATAGTTATGGGATGCCTACTGTGTGCATGGTGATAACTGCTGTTAGCGTGGTTATTAATGGGGCTATTCACAAACATCTTGGTTTTCCTTCAAGGCACATGGTAAGATTGTATTTTCCTGCCCCTTTAAATTAGATGTGAAGAAGTGACATGATTTAGTCAATGAAACTTGTGCAGAGATTCACTAGTGATACTTCCAAGACCATCCTTTAAGGGCCAGCATATATTTTATCATATTCCTTTTTTCCTGATTTGACAATTAAAAAAGGAACTGTTTTTTT
>NC_043701.1:96312420-96313837 GCF_006229205.1 Suricata suricatta | reverse complement strand
TATCATGTCATCTGTGAAAAGTGAAAGTTTGACTTCTTCTTTGCCAATTCTGATGCCTTTTATTTCCTTTTGTTTTCTGATTGCTGATGCTAGGACTTCCAGCACTATGTTAAACAGCAGTGGTGAGAGTGGACACCCCTGTCGTGTTCCTGATCTCAGGGGGAAGGCTCTCAGTTTTTCCCCATTGAGGATAATATTGGCTGTGGGTTTTTCATAGACTGCTTTTATAATGTTTAGGTAAGTTCCTTCTATTTCGACTTTCTCAAGGGTTTTTATTAAGAAAGGGTGCTGTATTTTGTCAAATGCTTTTTCTGCATCTATTGACAGGATCATATGGTTTTCTTCCCTTCTTTTGTTAATGTGATGGATCACATTGATGGATTTGCAAATATTGAACCAGCCCTGTAACCCAGGAATGAATTCTACTTGATCATGATGGACAATTCTTTTTATGTGCTGTTGAATTCAATTTGCTAGTATCTTGTTGAGTATTTTTGCATCTATATTCATTAAGGATATTGGTCTGTAGTTCTCTTTTTTGCTGGGTCTCTGTCTGGTTTGGGTATCAACGTGATGCTGGCTTCGTAGAATGAGTCCGGAAGTTTTCCTTCTATTTCTATTTTTTGGAATAGTTTGAGAAGAATGGGTATGAGCTCTGCTTTAAATGTCTGGTAGAATTCCCCTGGGAAGCCATCTGGCCCTGGGCTCTTATTCGCTGGGAGATTTTTGATAACAGATTTGATTTCTTCACTGGTTATTGGTCTATTCATGCTTTCTCTCTCTTCCCGTTTGAACTTTGGCAGTGCATGTGCATTTAGGAATCTGTCCATTTCTTCTGTGTTGTGCAGTTTGTTGGCATATAATTTTTCATAGGAATCTCTGATGATTGCTTGTATTTCTAAGGGATTAGTTTTAATAGATCCTTTTTCATTCATGATTCTGTCTATCTGGATGCTCTCTCTTTTCTTTCTGAGGAGCGCGGCTAGAGGTTTATCGATTTTGTTTATTTTTTCAAAGAACCAACTCTTGGTTTCATTGATCTGCTCTACTGTTCTTTTGGATTCTATATTGTTTATTTCTGCCTTGATCTTTATTATTTCTTTTCTTCTGCTGGGTTTGGGGTGCTCTTGCTGCTTCCCTTCTAGTTCCAGTAGGTGCTCTGTTAAATTTTGAATTTGTGCTTTTTCTAGTTTGTTGAGATTGGCCTGGAGTGCAGTATACTTTCCTCTTAGGATTGCCTTTGCTGCATCCTAGAGATTTTGGATTGTTGTATTTTTGTTTTCATTGGTTTCCATACTTTTTTAAAATTTCTTCTCTAATTGCCTGATCAACGCAATCATTCTTTAGTAGGGTGGTTTTTAACCTCCATATTTTTGGAGGTTTTCCAGACTTTTTCCTGTGATTGATTTCAAGTTTC
>NC_043701.1:96285207-96312320 GCF_006229205.1 Suricata suricatta | reverse complement strand
CTTCCAGTCACATGATAGATATTTCTCCATCCCTTTACTTTCAACCTGAAGGTGTCTTCCAGTCGAAAATGAATCTCTTGTAGACAACAAATAGATGAGTTTTGTTTTTTTATCCATTCTGCTACCCTGTGTCGTTTGGTTGGAGCATTCAGTCCATTTACATTCGGTGTTATTATTGAAAAATGTGGGTTTAGAGTCATTGTGTTCTCCCTAGAATTCATGTTTATAGTGGTTGCTCTGGCACCTTGTATTCTTTGCAACATTTCCCTTATAGAGTCCCTCTTAGGATTTACTGTAGGGCTGGTTTGGTGGTCATGAATTCTTTCAATTTTTGTTTATTTGGGAAAACCTTTATCTCTCCTATTATTAATGACAGGCTTGCTGGATAAAGGATTCTTGGCTGCATGTTTTTTCTGTTCATCACATTGAAGATTTCCTGCCATTCCTTCCTGGCCTGCCAAGTTTCAGTAGATAGGTCTGTAACCACTCTGATAGGTTTCCCTTTGTATGTGAGGGCCCTTCTCTCCCTAGCTGCTTTCAGAATTCTCTCTTTATCTTTCTATTTTGCCAGTTTCAGTATGATATGTCGTGCCGAAGGCCGATTCAAGTTACGTCTTAAGGGGTCTTTGTGCCTCTTGAATTTGACTGTCTATTTCTTTTCCCAGATTTGGGAAATTCTCAGTTATAATTTGGTCTAGTATCCCTTCAGGCCCTTTCTCTCTGTCTTCCTCTTCAGGAATTCCTATGATACAGATGTTGTTCCGCTTGATTGTATCACTCAGGTCTCAAATTCTCCTTCCCTGCTCCTGGATTAATTTCTCTCTTTTTTTCAGCTTCCTCTTTTGCTGTAACTATATCTTCTAATTCACCTATTCTTCTCTCTGCCTCTTCATTCCTTGAGGTGGCTGCCTCCAGTTTGTTATTCACCTCATCTATTGCCTTTTTAAACTCATCACAGTGCCTAGTCATTGTCTAAGTTGATTCTTTGATGCTTTTCTCAACCCCAGCGATTAATTTTTTGACAAGTTTTTTAAATTCTTGATCCGGTATGTTGTCTAGATCTGCCTTGAGCAGTTCTGTGGCTGTGACTTCCTCCTGGAGGTTCTTCAGGGGAGAGTTCCTTCATTTTGTCATTTTTGCTAGTTGTCTGTCTCTTGTCACCTTTAGAAAGCTCATCGTGCACTGTGCACCTGTTAATATTTCTCTGTTAAAGGAGGCTTATTGACTGTCCAGGGCCTGTTGTTTCAGGAAATATTCTTTTAATGGTGTCTCTCAGTTTCTTTTGTTGTGCCTTTGAATATTTTATTTCCCTACTCAGCAATATTTGCGACTCGCTGTCATGTGCACTTGGGCTTGTTTCTTGGTGTAGCCCTAAGAAGGAAAACAGACAGACAAACACAGTGGGAACAGTAACACACAAACGCACAGGCAAATCAAACAAACACATTAAAAAAGGGAAATAAAATAAGGAGAATGGAGAGGAAAGAGACAAAAAGAAGAGAAGAAGAAAAAAAATAAAAATAAAAAAATAAAGGGGGTCAGAGACAACAAAGGACAGTGGACAGTCTAAAAGTGTATGACCAGTTGAGGGGAGAGGTAAGGATGAGATATCGGAGAATACATCTGGATTGCAAGAAGGTAAAAAAAAAAATGGAAGAAAGGAGAAAGGAAAATAAGGAGAAAAAATTTTTTTTAATTTACATTAAAAAGTAATAATAATAAAAAATACGTAGAGAAAAAGAAGAAAAGAAAAAAATGAGGAAAAAAGAAAAGAAAAAATTATTAAAAAAGAACAAAAAACAAACAAACAAAAAAGCAGCTCCCCCTCGTGGATAGGCGTGGTTTGGTGTGGTAGGTCTCAGAGGCTGCTCTCAGAGGCTCCGCCTTGGTGTCTGCAGAGATTAGATAGGCGGCACACCAAGCTCTGCTGAACTATGAACTGTAGGCCACTCTAATGAGTTCGATCTCCTTGTGCCGTGGTTGAGCCGAGTTGTATTTTCCAGGCCCGCCTCTGTTCAAAGTTCCAGTCCATGCACTTTTATGCTACCACAGATGGGATGTATTTGCTTTGGTGGCTGGCTTCTTAGGGAGAGGCTAGATGCGCAGCAGGAGATTAAGTGCACACCGTCACAGACCCAACCCCCAGCTGGGATCCCGTTTGAGTTGGGAGAGGAATGAGTGTGCAGCTGTTGCTGGAGGCGCCAGGAGCTGCTGGAAATGAGCTGGGAGCTCCTGCAGCCTGAGCGCGCACCCAGGTCTCCACCACCACCAACTCCCTGCTGGGATTGTACAGAGGTGGGGGCTATTTTTTCCCTGTTGGCACCCGGGATTCAGGGTTCATGCAGCCAATGCTGGGGGTGAGATGCGCTGTGGAAATGAGGTACATGCTCCCACTCCCAAAACCGAGGTCAAAGTGAGCACCCCTGACACCGCCACTGCAGTGGTCGCCGACTCCTCACCAAGATGGTGCAGGGCTGGAAACTGTTCTTTCCCTTGCACCACCTGGGTTCGGGATTTAGGCTACCCAGCAGTTATCTATGGAGTGAGCTTCTCTCTCCAAGCATGGATATGCGTTCTTTACCTCTTCCCCAGAGACAGTACTATGAGCATGTTCAGTCTCTCTGTCTCTTCCCTTTGTCTCTCGGGCTCCACGCGCTTGCCCTGCATTGGGCTGGGGCTCCCACCTCCCCTGTCCGTCTCGGGCTGGCCCGTTTTCCAATCTCCCCAGTTCGCACTCACTCACTCAGGTATCCTTCAGGTTCTCTTCTTTCTGGAGTCCATATTTTCTCCTTCCGCTCTTGCAGATGAGAGTAATGTCCTTCTCAGTTTGATCGATGGGGTAGATGAAGTTTACAGAGCTCCCTTCCTCTCCGCCATCTTGGCTCCTCCCCTAAAGAGGGAACTGTTGAGATGGTCCCTGATGGCAGCCAAAATGAGCAAATTTCGAGTGGTTAAACCACTAAGATTGGGAGCTGTTATTGTAGCAGCCCATAGATAGACCACCCTTACAGATGAGATGGGTCACATGTGACCCCTGATCTCAAACAATTCCATTCCTCAAAAAGAGATAAAGCATGTACCCAACTAACTATAATTGAGGGTGAGTGATGTTATGAGTTTGATTAGAATCTTCAGTTTGATTCCTTGTTCATTGAAAATATTATCCATGGTGGCACCTGGGTGGCTCAGTCGGTTAAGCATCCGACTTTGGCTCACATTATGATCTCACAGTCCGTGGGTTCAATTCCCACACTGGGCTCTGTGCTGACAGCTCGGAGCCTGGAGCCTGCTTCAGATTCTGTGTTGTCTTCTCTCTCTGGCCCTCCCCTGCTCACTGTCTCTGTCTCTCAAAATAAAATAAAGACATAAAAACAATTAAATAAGAAAGACAATATTATCCATATAAGCATACCTCTGGCTCCATTTTCTCATATTTTCCAGAGGAGTGCCACACAGACATACACAGAGAGTGAGATACATAGAATTAGCCAAACAAGGTGCTCAGTGCAATGCCTGGGTTATCTTGCACTCTTGATAAATGATAATGCTGTGTCAGCATTAGCTGGTATTGACTATGAGCCTAGATAAACCTGAGTAAGACCTTGATTTAATGTTCATTTATTTAGTCCTCATTAACAGTTCTAAATACTAATGTTAGCCCCAATTAAAAATGAGGAAACTGAAGTATGGAAAGTAGAAGTGAGTTGCTAGGTTAGTCGCCTAGTTGGCAGAGGAGCCTGTAGGCCAGTCACCACCTCACTGATGGTGCTATTACTCACCAGTGGAGCTGCCTCCATCGTAGGCTGGCCCCAGAGAAATTCGTGTCTGGACTGTGATTTCTCTGCGGTGAGTGGCACTCCTCAGTGCTCTCGACATTTCCGGTTCTGAGCAGTGAGGGATCACATGGGGCCATGAGTACGTGGGGAAGCCCCAACATGGAGGCCGCATGGTGAATTAGAAGGTGCGTTGAATGATACTGAAACATAGAAATTTAACAGATACTGGTCAGTGTTCAAGCAATTCTAAAATCAACGCAAATGATCCTTTTTTCTATGTCTGAGGATTTCCATGCCTGAAAGACCAGAGCAGGATTTTAGAGAATCAGGAAATGGTCTCCCCAGGCTAAGCCATGACCTGCTGACAAGCCCTTATTTTGTAACTCACCTTCTGTGGAGACTTGCACTCATATTGATTGCTTTTTCGGTTTGTCTCCCAGTGACACAAGGGAGAGGAAAACACAAATTTGCTGTTTAAATTCTCATTAGCTGCAGGCCAACCTCTTAGACGCCTGCTTGGCTTTTACCAAGGCCCCTGCTCTGCTGGTCTCCATCCCTTGGGGCATTATGGGTGTCGGAGCAGAAAAATCCTCCCTTCTTCCTTTCTGGGCTAATCCTTTGGCTGGGCTGGTAGTTAAATTGATATAGGACAGATTAACAGGAGAAAAGCAAACTTACACAGTTATAGGAGGCCCACGAAGACATGGAGCTCAAAGGGCAGCCAGGTAATTGAAGTGTACATAACATCCCAACTCAGGAAGTGAGGCTGCTGGCTAAGGAGCTAAGGAAAGGGGTAGGGTTTGGCAGTATAAATGGGAGGAAGGCCAAGACATTTCTTAGGGAAAAGGTAATCTGTCGTGATTGTCGCTGGTAATCTTTCTTCCTGAGACAGGCCCCTTTCCGAAGCAAATTTAGGCCACTGACGGGGAGGTAAAGAGGTTTTCCTGAATGCTGGGTTTTGATTGCCTCTGGTTCAAAATAATCCTCGTGCCAAAATTGACATATTTTGAGTGGTAAATTCTGCTTCCCTGCACTGGACAACATTAGCTGTTTGCTTCTTCTCTCTCTCCTCCCCTCTTACATTGCCCACCCCTGTGACTGCCCGTGCCTCACCTTGGGTCCTGCAGGCTCTTTGGAGATAGTGAATTAATTAGTGCTAACTAAACTGAAAAGATTTAAAATTCATTTCCACAAACATTTATCAAGTTCCCTGCATGCCAAGAACTCTTGAAGCACTGATGACAAGGATGGAAAGATCTAGTACCGTGACGTACAGTGTCTGCTCAGTAAATGTGGGTAGCATGAAGGAAGAACACAGACCGTGCTCTCACAGGGCAGGGCATCTGCTGGGAAGTGTAGACAATTCAAGATGCCCGTTGCCCAGAATGGGACACACTGTGAGGAGAGATGAGTGCCATTTGCTCAGGGCCGAAGCCATGTCTATCCAAAGGCCTCATTTCAGGAGGAGCAGGAGCCAAGTCGCATAAACAGTGAGGGAGAGGGGCCTGGGATGTGCAGGCACACAGCCCAGGCTGGGTTAGATCCTTTCTGCAGGGCTGCGAGTGTGTGTGTGTGTGTATGTGTGGTGAGGGGGTGGGGGGTGACAGAAGAGCCCGCTGTGCCCGGCAGGGGCCAGCCCGGAGGGCGGGGGGGTTCTCATTTGCAATGTGTCCTGAGGACACTTTTAAATAGGGGAGCAAATGATCAGATTTGTGAGTTAGAGCTCTCTGGCAGCAGTGCAGAAGGTGGGTGCTATGGGGTGAATGTTGCGTCTCCCCCAAATTCGTATGTTAAGTCTTATCACCCAATGCGGTGGATTGGGTGTAGGAGGTGGGCCTTTGGGATATGATTAGGTCATGAGAATGGAGTCTTTATGGACGGGATCCGTGCCTTGGTAAATGAGGCCAAGAGAGCCTCCTTGTCTCCTGCCCTCCGTGTGAGGTTACAGAGAAAAGATGGCTGGCCACGAACCAGAAAGTGGGTCCTCACCAAACACCGCATCTGTCGGTGACTTGATCATGGAATTCCCGGCTTCCAGGACTATAAGAAATAAATTTCTCCTGTGTACAAGCCACCCCATTTATAGTGTTCTGTTACAGCGGCCCAAAGAGACTAAGACTAAGATGGTGGGTGTGGAGCGTGGGGGCACAGGGCAGAACACGGGTGGTAGAGGCACAACTGTCAAGCTGTCTAGGCAACAACTGGGCATGGCCCCACAGTGGCACTGGTCACAGGGGCGGAGCCCAGAGACAGTGAAGAGGTGGATTTGCTGAACAACGAGAAGTGGAGGCACTTGGACAGAACAGAGGTGAAGAGGATCTTAACTGTGTCCAGCTTTACAGCTTCGTGTGTTAGGTGTATTTACATTGTTACACAGCCTATTTCCAGAATTTCTTCTTCTTACAAGACTAAAACTCTGTACCCATTAAACCAGCTCCCCATTTACTCTTCTCACATCCCTGGCAATCACCATTTTACTGAATGTGGTGACTCTAGGTACGTCATAGAGGTAGAATTATCGGTCTGTGGCTTCTGTAACTTAGGGTAATGTTCTTGTTGTGGACTGAATTGTGCCCTCTCTTCCAAAATTCATGTTGAAGCCCTAATCCCCAGGACCTCAGAATGTGACTGTATTTTAAGATAGGGCCTTTAAAGGGGGGCTTATTTTCAAGTGAGGCCATTAGTGTGGTACTTGGGTGGCTCAGGCGGTTAAGCGACTGACTCTTGATTTCAGCTCAGGTCATGATCTCATGGTCATGGGACTGAGCCCTGAGTCAGGCTCCAGGATAAGCTGAGGATGGAGCCTGCTTGCGATTCTCTCATTCCTTCTCTCTGTCTGTCTCTCCCCTGCTGACTCTCTCTCTCTTTCTTTCAAATAAATATTTCAAATATTTTTAAAATAAAAGAGGGGTACCTGGGTATCTCAGTCAGTTAAGCATCTGACTTTGGCTCAGGTCATGATCTCATGGTTTGTCAACTTGAGCCTGCTTCAGATCCTCTCTCTCCCTATCTCTGTGCTCCTCTCCTACTTGCACTCTCCCTCTCTCTTAAAAATAACCATTAGAAAAAAAAAAAGACTGAGGCCATTAGTGAGCCCTAAATCACTCTAACTAGTGTTCATATAAGAAGAGACTATTTGAGGGGCACCCCATTGAGTATCCGACTTTGGCTCAGGTCATGATCTCTCAGTTTGTGGGTTCGAGCCCTACATCGGGCTCTGTGCTGACAGCTCAGAGCCTGGAGCCTGCTTCCGATTCTGTGTGTCCCTCTCTCTCTGCCCCTGCTCTGCTCATAATCTCTCTCTGTCTCTCAAAAATAAATAAATGTTAAAAAAAGAATTAAAAAAGAAGAGACTATTTGAGGGGCACCTGGGTAGCTCAATCAGTTAAGTGTCCAGGTCATGATTTCATGGTTCACGAGTTTGAGCCCCACATTGGGCTCTGTGCTGACAGCTAAGAGCCTGGAGCCTGCTTCAGATTCTTTGTCTCCCTCTCTCTCTGCCCCTCTCCATCTTGCACACTGTCTCTGTCTCTCTTTCTCTCTCGAAAATAAATAAACATTAAAAAAGAGAAGGGACTATTTGAGCATAGAGAAAGTCCATATAAAACACAGCAAGAAAGTGACCATTTGCAAGCCAAGGATAGAGGAGGCCTCCAGAGAAATCAAGTCTGCTGATGCTTTGCTCTTGGACTTAGGGTCTCCAGACTATGAGAAATAAATTTTTGTCATTTAAGCCACATAGTCTATACTATTTTGTTATGGCAGCTCTAGCAAGTGAATACAGTACTTAAGGTTTGTCTTTGTTGTAGCTTGTATTAGAATTGCCTTCTTTTTTAAAGCTTGATAATACTCCATGATATGGATATACCCGTTTTGTTTATCCTTCATCCATTGGTGGATACTTGGCTTATTTCTACCTTTGGGCTACTGTGAATAGTGCTGCGATGAATATGGGTGTGCAATTATCTCTTTGAGATCTTGCTTTCGATTCTTTTGGGTATACACCCAGAAGTAGAATTACTAGATCATACGGTAATTCCATTTTTAATTTTTTGGGAATACTATGTGTTATCACCACACTATGCTTGATACCAACTGCATCATGGCACATTCCCACCACGGGGGCATGAGGGTTCTAATTTCTCCACATTCTTGCTCAAACTTGCTATTTTCTGTTTATCTTTTTATAGTACCCATCCTAATGGATATGAAGTGATCTCTCACATGGGTTTGATTTACATTTCTCTAATGATTAGTGATGTTGAGCATCTTTTCATATGCTTGTTGACCATTTGTATGTCATCTTTGGAAAATTATCTATTCAAATCCATTTTTAATCAAGTTATTTTGTTGGGCTGAAAAAAACCCACTTTGTATATTTTGGATAGAACTACTTATAAGACATTTGATTTATAAATATTTCCTCTTATATTTTCACTGTGTTAAATGTATCCTTTGATGAATGGAGGTTTTTGGTTTTGATATAGTATGGTTTGTCTATTTTTACATTTCTTGCTTGTACTTTGGTGTCATGCAGAAAATCCTTGTCATCTCTAATGTACAGAATCTTTACCCACCTGTTTTCTTCTAAGGTTTTTATAGTTTTATATACACTGTTCTTTTTTATTTCTTATTTTTTAAACATTTATTTATTTTTAAGACAGACAAAGGATGAGCAAGGGAGGGGCAGAGATACAAAATCTAAAGCAGGCTCAAAGGTTCTGAACTGTCAACACAGAGCCTGACATCGGGCCTGGACCAATAAACTGTGAGATAATGACCTGAGCTGAAGTCAGACGCTTAACCAACTGAGCCACCCAGGCACCCCTTATATATACTGTTCTTTAAGGAGCTTGGCTGTGTAGGAAAGGAAATGAGAAGAACCTACAGCCATGGGAAGATTATTTTGAGACGAGAAGAGAAATCTCAAATTTATAAGCTAAAAGGAAAATGCCAGAGCTGAGGTTGAGTTTGAAACATGGAAGAAAGGGGGTGATGAGTGGATCAGAGTCTCAGAGATCATGGAAATGTGTTCTGGGGGGAAAGGTGGAGCGGGATGGTATTCAGAGGTCAAAAGAAAGGAGCAGTGCAAGGTATTCTGTCAGATGGCTTCCATGGTCCCTGTGAAGCCATCCCCACGTCATTTCCAGAGGGTAAGGAGAGGGCAGTGGTGAATGGCGAAGGCTTGGAGCAGCTGCTGAGGGGGAGGGACAGGGACCGGCCATGGACATGCAAGAAGGGCTGCAAAACACAGTTATCAAGACATGTGGATGGATGGGGGTACCAACCACATAGTTTCATCAGATAGACTCTAGCAGCTCAGGTGGAGAATGGAGAAGTCAGGGTGTTGGATTGAATTTGGGTAAGTGTTTTCATCTCAGACATACTAGTTTTCATTTTTTGGAAGTTCTATTTGGGTCTTTTTCAAAAATAACTCACGTCTGTGCCTTATATGCACATGTTTTTATCTACCTTCTCGAACATAATGTTCGAATGTCCTTGTCTGCTACTTCTACCATAAATGTCATATCTGTGTCAGTTTCTGTCTAATTGATTTCTTTCTCCTCATTATGGGCCATGTTTCCTGCTCCCTTGCATGCCTGACAATTTTTTATGTGCTGCCAGGCATAGTGGATTTTACTGTTAGGTGCTAGATTTTTTTTTTAATTTTAAAAATATTCTTGACCCTAGTTCTAAGGTGTAGTTAAGTTACAAAGTAACATTTTGATTGTTTTGAGGGTTGCTTTATTTTTATTTTTATTTTTTGTTTATTTATTTTTGAGAGAGAGACACAGTGCAAACAGTGGAGGGTCAGAGTGAAAGGGAGACACAGAATCCAGAGCAGGTGCCAGGATCCCAGCTGTCAGCACAGGGCCCAACACAAGGCTTGAACCCATGAGCCATGAGATCATGACCTGAGCTGAAGTTGGACACGTAACCAACTGAGCCACCAAGGCGCCCCTCTTTTTTAAATTTAATTAATTAGTTAATTAATTTTTAAGTTTACATCTGAGTTAGTTAGCATATAGTGCAACAGTGATTTCAGGAGTATATTCCTTAATGCCTTTTACCCCTTTAGCCCATCCCCCTTCCCACAACCCCTCCAACAACCCTCTGTTCTCTATATTTAAGAGTCTCTTATTTGTAGTCCCCTTCCCTGCTTTTATATTATTTTTGCTTCTCTTCCCTTATGTTCATCTGTTTTGTATATTAAGTTCCTCATATGAGTGAAGTCAAATGATATTTGTCTTTCTCTGACTGACTAATTTCGCTTAGCAGAATACCCTCAAGTTCCCATCCACGTATTTGCCAATGGCAAGATTTTATTGTTTTTGATTTCCAAATACTCCATTGTCTATATACCACATCTTCATCCATCAGTGGACATTTGGGCTCTTCCCATACTTTGGCTATTGTTGATAGCACTGCTATAAACATTGGGGTGCATGTGCCCCTTTGAAACAGCCCACCTGTATCTCTTGGATAAATACCTAGTATTGCAATTGCAATTGTCATAGAGTAGTTCTATTTTTAATTTTTTGAGGAATCTCCATATGGTTTTCCAGAGTGGCTGCACCAGTTTGCATTCCCACCAGCAGTGCAAAAGTGGTCTTCTTTCTCTGCATCCTTGCCAACATCTGTTGTTACATGAGTTGTTAATGTTAGTTGTTAATGTTAATGTTAATTCTGATGGGTGTGAGGTGGTATCTCAGTGTGGTTTTGATTTGTATTTCCCTGATGAGGAGTGATGTTGAGAATTTTTTCATCTGTCAGTTGGCCATCTGGATGTCTTCTTCAGAGACTATGTCTATTCATGTCTTTTTCACCACTTTTTCCACTGTTTTTTGGGTGTTGAGTTTGGTAAATTCTTTACAGATTTTGGTATGTCATTTTCCTTCCATTCTATCAGTTGCCTTTATTTTTGCTGACTGTTTCCTTTGCTGTGCAGAAGTTTTTATTTTGATGAGGTCCCAATAATTCATTTTTGCTTTCGTTACCCTTTCCTCTGGAGGATGTGTTGAGTAAGAAGTTGCTGCAGCCGAGGTCAAAGAGATTTTTGCCTGCTTTCACCTACAGGATTTTGATGGCTTCCTATCTTCATATTTAGGTCTTTGAGTGTATTTTTGTGTATGGTATAAGAAAGTGGTGCAGGTTTGTTTTTCTGCATGTGGCTGTCCAGTTTTCCCAACACCATTTTCTGAGGAGATTGTCTTTATTCCATTGGATATTCTTTCCTGCTTTGTCAAAGATGAGTTGGCCACATGTTTGTAGGTCCATTTCTGGGTTCTCTATTCTGTCCCTTGATCTGAGTGTCTATTCTTGTGCTAGTACCATACTGTCTTGATGATTACAGCTTTGGAATGCAGCTTGAAGTCTGGGATTGTGATGCCTCCAGCTTTGGTTGTCTTTTTCAAGATTGATTTGGCTATTCAGGATTTTTTCTGATTCCATAGAAATTTTAGGATTGTTTGTTCTAGCTCTGTGAAGAATCCTGGGTTTTCTTTTATATAGGGATTGCATTGAATAGGTATATTGCTTTGGGTAGCATTGACATTTAAACAATATTTGTTCTCCAATCCAGGAGCATGGAATATTTTCCATTTTTTATGTGTCTTATTCAATTTCTTTCAGAAGCTGTCTATAGTTTTCCGTATATAGTTTTTTCACCTCTTTGGTTCAATTTATTCCTAGGTATTTTATGGTTTTTGGTGCAACTGTAAATGGGATCGATTCCCTGAGTTCTTGTTATGTTTTTCATTATTGGTATATAGAAATGCAACAGGTTTCTGTGCTTTGATTTTATATCCTGCAACTTTGCTGAATTCATGGATCAGTTCTAGAAGTTTTTTAGTGCAATCTTTGGGTTTTCCATATAAAGTATCATATCATCTGCAAAGAGTGAAAGTTTGCCTTCCTTCTTGCAAATTTGAATGGCTTTTATTCCTTTGTGTTTTCTGATTGCTGAGGCTATAACTTCAACATACTCTGTTGAATAACAGTGGTGAGATTAGATATCCTTGTCATGTTCCTGACCTTAGGGGGGAAGCTCTCAGTTTTTCCCCATTGAGGATGATATTAGTGGTGGGTCTTTCATATATGGCTTTTATGATCTTGAGGTCTGATCCCTTCTATCCCTCCTTTCTTGTGGGTTTTTATCAAAAAAGGATGCTGTATTTTGTCAAATGCTTTCTCTGTGCCTATTGAGAGGATCATGTGGTTCTTATACTTTCTTTTATTGATGTGATGTGTCACATTGATTATTTTGCAGGTATTGAATCAGCTCTGTGTCCCAGGTATAAATCCCATTTGGTCGTGGTGAACAATTCTTTTAATGTATTGTTGGATATGGTTGGCTAGTATCTTGTTGAGGATTTTTGCATCCATGTTCATCAGGGAAATTGGTCTGTAGTTCTTCTTTTTAGTGAGGTCTTTGTCGGTTTTGGAATCAAGCTTCAAAAGAAAAGGTGCTAAGTCTTCTTTAAATGTTTGGTAGAACTCCCCCTGGAAAGCTGTCTAACCCTGGACTCGTCTTTTTTGGAGATTTTTGATTACTAATTCAATTTCTTTACTGGTTATGGGTCTCTTCAAATTCTCTGTTTCTTCTTGTTTCAGTTTTGATAGTTTATATGTTTCTAGGAATTTGTCCATTTCTTCCAGATTACCCATTTCATTGGTATATAACTGCTCATAATATTCTCTTATTAATTTTTGTATTTTTGTTGTGTTGGCTGTGGCCTCCTCTTTCATTCTTGATTTTACTCTTTTGGGTCCTTTTCTTTTTGATCAACCTGGCTAGGGGGTTATCAATTTTGTTAACTCTTTCAAAGAACCATCTCCTGGTTTCATTGATATGTTATACTATTTTATTGGTTTTGATAGTATTGATTTCTGCTCTAATCTTTATTATTTGTCGTCTTCTAGTTTGGGGTTTTCTTTGCTGTTCTTCCAGCTCTTTAAGGAGTAAGGTTAGTTTTGGTATATGAGACCTTTCTCCCTTTTTTAGGAAGGCCTGGATTGCTATATACTTCCCTCTTATGACTGCCTTTACTGAATCCCAGAGGTTTTGGATTTTGATGTTATCATTTTTATTGGCTTCCATGTACTTTTTAATTTTTTCCTTAATGTCTTGGTTAGCCTATTCATTCTTTAGTACGATGTTCTTTAGTCTCCCACTATTTGTTATATTTCCAATTTTTTTTCTTGTGGTTGATTTTGAGTTTTATAGTGTTGTGGTCTCAAAATATGCAAGGTATGATCTTAATCTTTTTGTACTAGTTAAGGGCTGATATTGTCCCAGTATGTGATCTATTCTGGAGAATGTTCTACATGCACTGGAGAAGAAAGTGTATTCTGCTGCTTTAGGATGAAGTGTTCTGTATGTATCTGTTAAGTCCATCTGGTTCAGTGTATCATTCAATGCCATTGTTTCCTTGTTGATTTTCTATGTAGATGATCTGTCCATTGCTGTAAGTGAGGTGTTGAAGTCCCTTACTATTGCGGTATTATTATCAATGAGTTTCTTTATGTTTGTGATTAATTGATTTATATATTTGGTGCTTCATGTTTAGAGCATAAACATTTACAATTGTTAGATAGTGTTGGTGAGTAGATCCCTTAATTATGATATAATGGCTAGTCTGGCTTTCTTTTGGTGACCATTAGCATGATAGATGGTGCTCTATCCCCTTACTTTCAATCTGAAGGTGGATTTGGGTCTAAAATTCGTCTCTTGTAAACAGCATATAGATGAATCTTGTTTTCTTATCCATTCTGTTATGCTATATCTTTTTATTGGAGCATTTGGTCCATTGAAGTTTAAAGTGAGTACTGAAAGATATGAATTTATTGCCATTATATTGCCTGTACAGTTGGAGTTTCTGGTGGTGTTCTCTGGTCCTTTCTAGTCTTTGTTGCTTTTGGGTTTTGCTTTGTTTTGTTTTGTTTTGTTTTGAGGGTTGTTCTTTTTTTGTTTTTTTTTTTCTTTGTCTTTTCTCCCTGCAGAAAATTTCTCCCTTTCTGAAGGAGAGAAATTTCTTACAGGGCTGGTTTAGTGGTCATGAACGCCTTTAATTTCTGTTAGTCTGGGAAACTTTTTATCTCTCCTTCAATTTTGAATGACAGCCTTGCTGAATAAAGAATTCTTGGCTATGTATTTTTCCATTGACTATATCCTGCCACTCCTTTCTGGCCTGCTAAGTTTCTGTGGATAGGTCTGCTGTGAACCCTATCTGTCTTCCCTTGTAGGTTAAAGACTTTTTTTTTTCCCTTGCTGCTTTCATGATTTTTTCCTTGCCTGAGTATTTTGTGAATTTGACTATGATATAGCTTGTTGATGATCAGTTTTTGTTGAATCTAATGGGAGTCCTCTGTACTTCCTGGATTTTGATGTCTGTGTCTTTCCCTAGGTTAGGAAAGTTTTCCACTGTGATTTGCTCTCATAAACCTTCTACTCATTTTTCTTTTTCTTCATCATCTGGGACCCCTATGATTTGGATGTTATTCCTTTTTCATGAGTCAGTGAGTTCTCTAATTCTTATATTGTGCTCTTTTGCCTTAGTCTCCCTCATTTTTTCTGCCTCATTATTCTTCATAAGTTTGGCTTCTCTATTACTAATTCACTGCTCTGCTTCATCCATCCTTGCCGCCATGGCAACCATTTGGGATTGCAGCTCAGTTACAGCATTTTTTATTTCATCCTGACTCCTGACTAGATTTTACTTCTTTTATCTCCACAGAAGGGGATTCTAATCTACTTTCCACTCCAACTAGTGTTCTTATTATTGTGATTCTAAATTCTGGTTCAGACATCTTGCATGTATCTGTGTTGATTA
Organism: Suricata suricatta; assembly: GCF_006229205.1. Taxonomy (NCBI): domain Eukaryota; kingdom Metazoa; phylum Chordata; class Mammalia; order Carnivora; family Herpestidae; genus Suricata; species Suricata suricatta. The sequence goes on along the minus strand of NC_043701.1, from coordinate 96,297,712 downwards.
AGTCCCTGGCTGTCATTTCTTCCTCTTCTTTCTTTTGGGGTGAATATCTTTGTTTCATCATTTTGAAGGGATAAAGAGTTAATAAAGAAAAAAAAGGTAAAAATTTAAAAAAAACAAAAAAAATTAAATAAAGGATGCTAGATCCTAGGTGTGTTTTTGTCTGGTTGTTGAAAAGACTTAATAGTTTAGAGAAAAAAGGAAAAGATAAGAAAAGGAAAAAAGAAAAAAAGATGCTTGAAAATTTGAAAAATAGAGACCGTAAAATAGAATAAAGTGAAACAATGGAAGTAAAATAGAATTTTTAAAAACTTACAAAAAGTAAAAAAATAAAGTAGAAAAATTAAGGAAAAATCTTTTTAATAAAAATGGCAAATAGAACTAAAATTTTTCTCTTTCTATATTCACAAATAATAAAAGAAAGGGAAAAAATCAAATAGATGGACCAGTGAACAGAATCAAATATGATTGAAATTACATCCGGTTTCTCCTAGAAATCAAACTATGAAGTACTTTGTAGTCCATGTGGTATTCCTCATGAACCTGGTTGGCCCATTTGGGCGGGGCTTGGTGTAAAGTTTCCGTTCTCCACTAGATGAACCTGCTTAGCTTACTGGGGAGGATTGTTTTGGAGTGTGTAGGCATGTATGTGCATGTGCAGGAGTGGTGAAAATGCAGTCTCCCAGGTACCCAGTCTCTAGTATCAGAACTCTCTGCTCTCCCCTTCTGACCTCACCTTTGTCTCTGACTTCTGTCCACTCCCTGATTCTACACTGTCTGTGATCAAGCCATCTATCTGGCTTTTAGGTGGCACTCTCCTCCTGAGTTTTATCTTAGATAGAGCTGTGTATTCTAACTTCTGAGGGACTGCGACTTTGACCCATTCTGACCCACTATGGGAGGGTCTTGCTGAGCCCTGGAGGGTGCCAGCCCACTCCCAGGAATGTTTATGAGACCGTGCCACTGCTAATACCCAGGGATGGCTGCTGGGTGACTGCCTGGCCCAGAAAACGTTTGTGCAATCTTGTAGCAGCAGCGTTTCAGGGATTATGGCAAATCACAACACACATCTGGCACCAGGCTTCACCCTTAACCTCCTTGCTCCAACGCCAGCAAATCTGACCATTATCTGGGGATCTCTGGGACCTTTGCTTGTGGGGGACTGCACTGCCTCTACCAAATGTCCTCCCAGCAGGGGACCTACCTCTCCCTGTGTGGCCCGAGGACCTCGTGGACCTTGCTCTCTGCTCCTGGGGATTCACTCTTCTCACCAGAGCACCACCAGGTATTGAGCTGTGGAGTTTCAGATTCCGTGCTCCCCCTGTTTACAGAGTCTTAATGGAACTTAACCCTCTCCTTTCTCCTTTCTCCTTTTTTGTTCAGTCCCTTGCAGCTGTTTCCACTCTGAACTTTTCTCTCCAGCTGCTTTCTGACGGGAGGTGCTTTTCCTGTACTCCCCCTCTCCCCTCCCCCCATGTCCGTCCTCTCTCTGCAAGCAGAAACAGCTTCCTGCCCTCTGTTGTTTCTCTGTTCACCTCTCCGCACCACATACCTGCTGACTTCTGTGGTTCATGTTGTGTAGATTGTTGTGTTAATCCTCACATCAATTTTCTAGGTGTGCAAGATGGTTTAGCATTGATCTGGCTGCATTTCAGGACAAGAGACACGAAAAAGCTTCCATGGTGTTCCACGATCTTGGTCCCTCTTTTTGAAGGTTGCTTTTAAACTTTATTCAGTAAGATCAGAACAGCCTTTAATCCAGGGCTAATTTTTCATTACTACTAAAATAAGATTATTCAGAGAACTCTATCCAAAGCCCATAGGCTTTCTAAGACTTTTCTCTGCTAGCTGGTGGCTTTATGAATTATTCCTGGCCCTTTATGTCTCTGAGAACTTGGGGTAGTTATTTTCTTGACTTTGGATAGTATCATCACATGCATGCACTGATCAATAATATTCAGCTGGCGACTCAAGGGAAATTCCTCACTCTCTCTCTCTGCACAGCTCTCTCTTCTATGCCATGAAGACTCTAGCTGCTTGGCCCCAAAGACTCCCAATCCCATCTCATCAATTCAGAGTTACTTTCTGGTTCTGCCTGATTTCTCCTTTCCTGAATTATGGCTGCCGAGCTGTGAGCTGGGGTAATCATGGGGTCCACTTTTTATAATCCCTTTTCTCAGTGACCACTATCCTACACTGCCTGATGTCCAATATTTAAAAACAGTTTCATATATTCTATATAAATTTTTAGTTTTTCAAGAGGGGAGACTAAATTTTGTCTTTTTTTTACTTCATCTTGCTTGAAGGTGGAAATTTATAAGATTTATGAAAAAGACAAGATGACTGAAGGCAATAGTTAGGTATGGAATTTTGGCTGGCTAGGAAAAGTAATTAAGAAATAGGGGACTGATCTAAAAAAAACCCATTTCTTCAATGAGATGGGAGATGAGATGTGGTAATAGGACAAGAGAATTAGAGGAGCATGAGATATAATTTCCAAAAATATAGAAATTGTACCTATTTTACAAATGAAAATATCTCCAACATCTGCTACAGTGTCTGCACTAGTAGTTAGTCAATAAATAATTGTGGGATAAACAAATGCAAGGAGAACAGGTAATGACCAGATATTAAACATTTTGAATTTAAAAGTTCAGAGTGTAGCATTTCTAGGTGATGACAAGGACCCATATTTGTCTATGGCAATGAATAGAAGCTGTGGCATGATATAAAGCTCACTGCATTGAGAAGGATTAAATACTATGAGGCCACTGACATCCCCAAGAGAAAATGAAGATTTGGATGGGGTGACAGAGACAATGATTCTGAACATAGTGACCAAGTACATTATGATTGTTGGCTATTGATCTAAAATCAGTAAGGAGATTTAGATTGAAAGAGATTTACTTTGCTTAAGCCACATATCTAGAAGGAACAGTGAAGAGGTTTAGAAGTACAGACTAGGGGTAAACAGACTCAGAGCCGTATAGGGATTTGGAGAAAGCATCTAACGGAAGGGGCTTCCACTAGCAGTGGTGACCAAAGATGTCAGGACTAAAAAATGTGTTGAGATTAATGTGATGTTTTGAGTATCTAAATTAAATCCATTTTATCATTATGAAGTCACTGTCTTTCTCTCATAATACTCCTTGTGTTGAAGTTGACTTTGATATTGATGAAACCTCACCAACTTTCTTATCCTTTGTGTTTACATGGTATATTGTTTTCCATTCTTTCACATTTGATATTTCTGCATCTCCATATTTAAGGTGATTCGTTTGTGAGTAGCATAGAGTTGAATCTCTTTTTTTATACGTCTGACAATCTCTGCATTATACTTGGAGTGTTTAGCTCATATATATTTAATGTATATTAATAAAGTTGAATTTAACTCTACTATCTTGATACATGTCCAGATATATCAAGTCTTAGTTTCACCATTTCCTAGCTGCCTAACCATGGATAATTGACATAATCTTCTGAGCCTAGTGTCCTTACTTATGCAGTATAGATAAAACTTGCTGTGTTAAAGACCATGAACATAATGTTCAAGTCACATCGTAGAAGTCTGATAAATTGTGACTATTACCATTGAAAGCATCATTTTTAGTAACTGTACTTAATTTTATGATAAAGATCTTTAGCACTACCCTGAAAAAAATAGTTCAGCTGCATTCTATCAATCATTAAAATGTCTTATTTTGGTAGAGTGAGCATAACACAAAATTAACCATTTTAATTTATTAAAAAAATTGGTATGTTTTTGTTTGGTTTTTGAGGGAGGGAGACAGAGTGCATGTGGGGGAGGGGCAGAGAGAGGGAGACACAGAATCTGAAGCAGGCTCCAGGTTCTGAGCCGTCAGCACAGAGCCCAACGCAGGGCTCAAACTCAGACTCTAAGATCATGACCTGAACCAAAGTCGGACATTTAACTGGTTGAGCCACACAGGCGCCCCCAAATAACCATTTTTAAATAAACAATTCAATGGAGTTTAGAACATTCACGATATTATGCAGCTACCACCTCTAGCCCCAAAACATTTCCATCATCCCAAAAGGAAACCCTGTACCCATAAGCAATTGTTCCTCCCCTTCTTAGCCCCTGAGAGCCATCAGTATGCGTTCTGTGTCTAGATTTACTTACTCTGGATATTACAAGAAAATGCAGTCATACAATATCGATCTTTTGTGCCTGACTTCTTTCTCCTCGCATAACGTTTTCAAGGTTCATCCATGTGATGGCCTGCGTCAGTCCTTCCTTCCTTCTTATGGCTGTATAATTGTCCATCGTGTGAATATACCACAGTGTGTTTACCCATTCTTCTGTTGATGGGCATTTGGGTTGTTTGTAATCTTATATAATACACGAAATGGGGAAATCCTCAAAAAGAAAAAATAAGCAAAAAGATTTGGAAAACCATAGAGTCAAATGCTTAGAACTCTAGGGAACATCTAACACCTAGTCTAACCATATCGTTTTTCAGATGAACGAGGCCCAAGCTCTCCTGGGTAGTTTACAGCAGAGCTCACATTAGAACTTGTGGTTTCGGCTCCAGGAAATAAACAATTGAATCAAATCATCTTAGGAGGGGCCCCTGGGTGGTTCAGTTAGGTAAGCGTCCGACTTTGGCTCAAGTCATGACCTGGTGGTTCAGGGGTTTGAGCCCTGTATCAGGCTCTGTGCTGAGAGCTCAGAGCCTGGAGCCTGCTTCAGAGTCTGTGTCTCCCTCTCTCTCTCTGCCCCTCCCCTGCTTGTACTCTGTATCTCTCTCTCTCTATCTCCTAAAAATGAATAAACATTAAAAAAATGTTTTTAATCATCTTAGATGGGGTACCTGGGTGGCTCAGTTGGTTAAGCGTCCGGCTTCAGCTCAGGTCATGATCTCATGGTTCGTGGGTTTGAGCCCCACGTCAGGCTCTGTGCTGAAAGCTAGCTCAGAGCCTGGAGCCTGTCTTCAGATTCTGTTTCTCCCTCTCTCTCTGACCCTCTCCTGCTCATACTGTCTCTGTCTCTCAAAAATTTAAAAAAAAACATTTAAAAAATATTTTTAAAAAGTAAAAAATAAATTAAAATCATCTTAGGAAAAGCCTGCTGAATGAGTCTCATCATTCAAGGAGGGAAATGTATGAATGATGGTGGTTCCAAATGTGGAAGCAACAAATTTGGTTCTGTTTTGGACTATATATATCAAGACATAAAAAAAATTACAGTCCTGCACATAATTGTCTGAACCTGCTTCGTTTAGCTTCTTATGACTCAGCATCATAGTTTTTCCAGAAGCAGATTCCAAGACAAAGAATTATGTGCAAAGAGTTTATTTAACAAAGCTTAGGGAACACTCATAAGGAAGTAGAGAAGTAATAGTGAGAAGGGAAGGCCAGCATTAAAGGCTACACCAGTAAGCCTGCTGCCTTAGTGGGAACTGGAGCTTAATCTTAAAGGAAATGGTGCAAAACTCAGAAGAATTACCCCCGTCAGGGGACAAAGGAGCCAGGGTATTTGCAGACAGGTCAGGGGGCTTAAAAATGTGCACAAATCAGGCGAGCCCTGGCTCAGAAAGGGAACCTAGAAAGTCGTATATTAAAAAGTGGGACCGAAAAATAAAAATAACTGCTACCTGTATAAGAAAAGAACAGTAATTTGCTGATGCATAAACACTACTGAGGCTAGAGTGAAATTCTTCCTTCCCTTTATGAGCTTACTTTACCACAAATAAGAAATATTTGTGGCCACAAGGTACATGAGCTGTCAACACTAAAGTACGTGGTATTTAGAGGAGATTTGGAAAGTGACAGGAAAATTCACTGCAAGATAGCAAGGGAGAAGAGGGCAGAGCTTTGTCTTAGTACTCAACTGAGTATGACCCCGTCCATTGGTGCCGAAGAATGATGACAATACAAATAGGGCTTTGGGAGGAAGCAGGAGGTGGTGGGGAAAGCACTAGAATAGAAATAAGGAGAATGTGTTCCCAGTCGGGATGCTGCAGGACAAGTCAGTTCTCTGAGCCTCAGTTTCCGCACCTCTAAATGGATAGGTAGGATAGTTTCAAAGATGTCTTTTCCAAATGAAGCTATGTGATTCCTGGTTGGTTTTGAAAGCTCAGATAAGTTGTTTCTGAAAAAAAGAAAGATTTGGTTGATTAGTTTATTAATCCATTTAAACTCTCCTTACTGGAGGAGGAGGGGCTTAAAGAGGCACTACGAATACAGATATTAAAAGATGCAGTCAGACTGTCTAGGTTCAGATCCTGGCTCTGACATGTGCTTATTGTATAACTCTAGGCAGATTGCTCAATTGCACTGTGCCCAGCTTACTTATCTCTAATAATAGTACCTGCCCTAAAAGACTGTTGTGGGAAATAAATGAATAAATATTTTGTGGCAGAAAATAATTAATACATCAGGTGCTCACCAGAATGGGTTCACTAGCTTTTCTGGGAACCAGAGCTAGATTACATTTCCCAGCATCCCTTGAGACTTTTTAATGCCATGTGACTGGATCATGCTCAAAGGTATAGGAAGGAAAACTAATGTATGCTATTCTTAAACCTGGCTTACTGGACTTACTGGAAAGGGAGCTGCTAGGGTTTGGAAGCGCCTATGAAAGCAAATGGCTCGGGAATGTTTGAAACTGAGAATCCTGGTGTGGCTGGAGGACAGATAGCCTGGAAGAGACTGGGTAAGGTAAGAAGGGAGGCTGTGAGTGTGAGCGGGGAAGGGGAGAGAGAGAATGAGACACAGAAACTGAAGCAGGATCCAGGCTCTGAGCTAACCTGACATGGGGCTTGAACCTATGAACCATGAGATCATGACCCGAGTTGATGTCAGATGCTGAACCAACTGAGCCACCCAGGCACCCCATATTATTGATTTTTTTGGTGGTTTTCTTCATGAAACTGATTTCTAGTATTATATCACTGTGGCCAGATAAGACTTTGGATCATTCAAATCTTAACTTTATAAGACTTGTTTTATTGTTTAACATGATCTCCCCTGAAAAATGGTCCCCATGAATTTGTGAAGAAAGAGTATTCTCCTGCTGTTGGATATATATATATATATACCACACACACATACATATATATATCCAACATATATATTTATATACCTATATATTTATATACTTACATAAATATAATATATATTTATATACTTATATATTTCTGTAAATATATTTATATATTATATATATTTACTGTTCTGTTGCTGTTGGATGGAATAATGTATATATTACTTTTTACATTTATTTTTATTATAAATAATCTGTTAGGTCTATTTTGTCTAAAGTGTCATTGAAATCCATTGTTTCTTTATTGAGTTTTCCATCTTGATGATCTATCCATTAGTAAAAGTGGTATCTTGATGTTACCTACTATTATTGTGTTGTTGTTTATTTCTCCCTTAATATCTGTTAATAATTAATATATATCTTCCAATGCAAAAAAAAAAAAAAAAGAAGGGAGGCTGTGGTCACAATCCAGAGAGCCCTGAATATCAGGCCAAGGAGTTGAAGGATATCCAGTTAACACTGGTGAGCCACAAAAGGAAGGAGTTGTGTGTATTAAAGGACACAGCACTGTTGCCTAGAAAAAGATTTCAGAGCTGTGATGTGGGATTGTTTTTGTTTGGAATCTCCCCCAAGTATGCTCTACAGGAGGAATTAAACACAAGTATGTTTATTTGGGTGGTGATCCCAGGAAGCGGTGAGTGACAGGCGAAGAGAGGAAAACCAGCACAGGGAAGTTCATGAGCAGGTAATTGCTGTGGGCAACTGGGGCTCCGTCCCACTGGGCACCCTCGGAGAAGCCATGAAGACCATGACTCGGAACTGTCTTACTTGAAGAGGGAGAAAGGGAAGAAGAGTTATATGTAGGAGAAAATAAGGTCTGTTCCCAGGACATGAACTTTCTAACACGTTCAGCCACCCACATGCTTACTGAGCCCCCCTGGGATAGCCTGAAAAATGCCCTCAGCTGAGAGACAAGACGCTGTTGGCCTGTAGGGGACCCCTGAGCATGTGACTGAAAGCAAGAGGATGTGGGGTGGGTCCTGACCATGTCTGTCACATTTTGACCACCTCTCTATTTCTAGGGAAACAGGCTTCTTCTGATCTATTAGTGATTGATTGTGGGAGGAGTGTGGTGATACAATGCAAAGAATAAAGGCTTTAGGTTCCAGCAAACCTGGGTGCTAATCATGCCTCTATCTCTTATTAGCTGTGTGACCTTGGGCAAGGTACTCACCTTCTCTGAATTCCTGTTTCCTCATCTGTAAAACAGAATTAAAAATATCTAACAGTAGGGGCATCTGGGTGGCTCAGTTGGTTAAGTGGCTGACTTTGGCTTAGGTCATGATCTCAAGGTTTGTGGGTTCAAGCCCCACATCAGGCTCTGTGCTGACAGCTCAGAGCCTGTAGCCTGTTTTGGATTCTATGTTTCCGTCTCTCTCTTCCCCTCCCCTGCTCATACTCTGTCTGTCTCTGTCTCTCAAAAATAAATAAACATTAAAAAAATTTTTTAATCTAACAATAAAAACTCACTAGACATACATATAAAGAACGGAGCTATGCTAGCTCTCTTTCTAAGTTCTGGAAGGTGCCTTCTGTGATGTGAAGGAAGAGCCTTGATGTAGAAAGAATGGATGGGGATATGGAGGCAGAGAATGCTAAGTGGAGGCATGGTAACCAGAACTCCTATTAGTCTTACTTCTAGACATTTTATTTTCCTGGACAGTCTACTCTTGTACAAAATTCATTTATTTATTCATGTGCTTGGTTTTGTCATGTTTAGGGAGGGCCACCAGACTGGGCCAGGTTGAGGCAGAAAGAATAGGATTAAATTGGACTTCACAGAAGTCTGTGGATGTCACCAGCTAGGAGTCAAAGAGACGTGTGTAGAGAAGGAGGCCATGGGATTGCAACCACTGACATGGCTGAGACATGCTCCCTCTGATGTGACTTCCTGTCCTGTGACCCACAAATACTCAGGAAGACCCCAAACTCCTGCTGCACCTCGTGCAGTTAGGTTTCCCATAGAAGCAGGCGGTGGGGCATCCATGTCACCTGAAGGCTGAACCAAGATGGCCCATAAGGACTTAATTTGTGAAATAGAGGAGATTAGGAGGAAATAAATCTGGGTTTGCAAGGAGGATGGAAATGGTACAGTCTCTCTTCCATTATAGTATGTGACCGCGATGTGTGATTTGTTTATACACTAGAGAGAAGTAGGGGAATTAAAACCACCAAGATGTGTAGGTCAGTTGGAATCCCTGAGGAGATGCCCAGACAGGGTGAAACCTGCAAGAAATGTATTAGGAAAAACATCTGTGACAGAAATCGGGAGTCATGGGGCACCCACTGCAGGTTGAACCTCAAGTGCAAGAGAGAGGGAAAGAAGGGAGGATGTGTGGGTGGGAATGTCATAGATTGCAGTGTGGTTCCAAGGAAGGCTTGGCATTGCCACCAGGGAGTCCTCCAGCCCAAGGCACCTGTTGGAGGATTCCCGTGTCTTCCTGAAAAGCACCTACTCTGTTATGTCTGTCACCAAAAAGAAGGGAGAAGAAAGTGAGTACACTTTTTGTCAGTGAACACACAAAAACCATAATCTAGCTGAAAAGAGTGACCCACAGAGGAATATACAACATGCACACACACACACACCCTGGTATACTTTTACCCCCTTTCACTTTCTCTGTGATAATATCACACTGTGTTCCAAGTTTGTGTAATTTTCTTCATGAAGATATCTAATAAATGTGCCCATGTCACTTTCCAGCTTTTAATAATGTCCTGTAGTTATATAAGAAGTTATTACCAGGGAAGCTAGGTGAAGACGTGCCTGCCATTTTTGCAGCTTGTTAGTCTATAATTATTTTGAAATTAAAAGTTAAAAAAAAGTATCTAATACAGAATCCCAGACATGAGCAATCCTACTGGTTTTAAGAACCTGCATACTAAACAAAGAGGGAAAGCCTTAATTCTGGAGGATGATCTTGAAATAATAAACGGTTTTTGAAAGAAATGATAAAAGATGGTTGGGATACCACAAGAGCAATGGGCTTACAGGCATAGGCATTTTACCTTCAGAGACAAGACTGCAACCCCAGCAAAAAGGAGAGCCTGGCAAATGAGTTTTCTTGCCATTAAATGGAGTTGAAAAGCACTTGCCATGGGCTGAAACTATCGACTATAATGGCAAGCCCTGCAGGCTAGCAGTTCCTGGAAGCTGGTCTTACTTGGAGCCATACAAGCTGCTGCTTTATAGAAAGGAGGAGACTGAAAACAACCAAAAAGCAGGCTTCCCTCTTAATCCAGACTGGAAGAAAGGAAAGTCAGGATGATAAGTCATCTACCTCTGATCTCACATTTGTCTGCAGGTGTGATGACCCCATTCACCATGCTCCTTCTCCGCTGTGTGGACTCTACAACTCTTTCCCACATCCACTCTTACCAAGCAAACTTTGTGTCTTTAGTCCAGGCAGAGGCCCATGTACCAGGAATTTAAGATGTTTAAAATTGTGATCATATTTGGAAGGTCGTCAGTTTGTTTTATTTTAATTACTTTTTCAGCATATTACTTTTGAGACTTTATATTTTTTTTATTTTGAAAGGGGGAAGGGCAGAGAGGGAAAGAGAGAGAATTCCAAGCAGGCTCCAATGAGGAGCCTGACACAGGACTTGAACTCATGAACCATGACCCTTTAACCATGATGAACTCTTGAGTTAAGCATCTGACTCTTGGTTAGGTTTATTCCTGGGTATTTCACAGTTTCTTGGGCAATTGTCAGTGGGAACAGTTTCTTAATTTCTATTTCTGTTGCTTCATTATTGGTGTATAGGAATGCAACTGATTTCTGTATGTTGATATTGTACCCTGCGACTTTGCAGAATTCATGGATCAGTTCCAGTAGGCTTGTGGTGGAGTCTGTTGGGTTTTCCATGTAGAGTATCATGTCATCTGCGAAAAGTGAAAGTTTGACTTCATCTTTGCCAATTAGGATGCCTTTTATTTCCTTTTGTTGTCTGATTGCTGATGCTAGGACTTCCAGCACTATGTTACACAGCAGTGGTGAGAGTGGACACCCCTGTCATGTTCCTGATCTCAGGGGGAAGGCTCTCAGTTTTTCCCCATTGAGGATAATATTAGCTGTGGGCTTTTCATAAATGGCTTTTATTATTTTTAAGCCAGTTCCTTCTATTCCAACTTTCTCAAGGGTTTTTATTAAGAAAGGATGCTATATTTTGTCAAATGCTTTTTCTGCATCTATAGACAGGATCATATGGTTTTTATCTTTTCTTTTGTTAACATGATGTATCACATTGATGGATTTGCAAATATTGAACCAGCCCTGTAACCCAGGAGTGAGTCCCACTTGATCATGATGGATAATTCATTTTATATGCTGTTGAATTTGAGTTACTAGTATCTTGTTGAGTATTTTTGCATCTCTATTCATTAAGGATATTGACCTATAGTTCTCTTTTTTTGTTGGGTCTCTAGCTGGTTTGGGAATCAAAGTGCTGTTAGCCTCGTAGAGTGCGTTCAGAAGTTTTCCTTCTATTTCTATTTTTTGGAATAGGTTTAGAAGAATGGGTATTAACTCTGCTTTAAATGTCTGGTAGAATTCCCTTGGGAAGCCATCTGGCCCTGGGCTCTTGTTTGTTGGGAGATTTTTGATAACTGATTCGATTTCTTCACTGGTTATGGGTCTGTTCAGATTTTCTATCTCTTCTCATTTGAATTTTGGTAGTGCATGTGTGTTTAGGAATTTGTCCATTTCTTCTAGATTGTCCCGTTTTTTGGCATATAATTTTTCATAGTATTCCATAATGATTGCTTGCATTTCTGAGGGATTGGTTATAATAAATCCATTTTCATTCATAATTTTGTCTATTTGGGTATTCTCTCTCTTCTTTCTATGGAGTCTGGTTAGAGGTTTATCAATTTTGTTTATTTTATTTATTTTTTAAAAACCATCTCTTGGTTTCATTGATCTGTTCAACTGGGTTTTTTTTTTTATTCTATATTGTTTATTTTTGCCCTGATCTTTATTATTTCTCTTCCTCTGCTGGGATGGGGTTTTCTTGCTGCTCCCCTTCTAGTTCCTTTAGGTGCTCTTTTAGATTTTTAATTTGTGCTTTTTCTAGTTTCTTGAAATAGACCTGGATTACAATATACTTTTCTTTTAGGACTGCCTTTGCTGCATCCCAGAGAGTCTGGAATGTTGTATTTTTGTTTTCATTTGTTTCCATATATTTTTTAATTTCTTCTCTAATTGCCTGATTGTCCCAATCATTCTTTAGTAGGATAGTTTTTAACCTCCATGTTTTTGGAGGTTTTCCAGACTTTTTCCTGTGATTGATTTCAAGTTACATAGCATTGTGATCTGAAAGTGTGCATGTTATGATCTCAATTTGTTTATATTTATGGAGGGCTGCTTTATGACCCAGTATGTAATCTATCTTAGAGAATGTGCCATGCGCACTTGAGAAGAAAGTGAATTCCTTAGC
>NC_043701.1:96283609-96285107 GCF_006229205.1 Suricata suricatta | reverse complement strand
GTTTTCACCCACCCGCATCTATCAAACTAAGAAGGACTGAAGCCACAATACTCTGATCTTCAAGAGTGGGAGGAAAACACAGAGAGTCCACAAAGAAGACAGCTTCATAGGTGCCTGAGTGAGTGCGAACTGTAAAAGTAAAAATGGGCCCGGTCAGAGGCTCGCAGGGGAGGGAGCCCTTCCCCCAGCACAGAGCCACAGAGAGATGAGGGGAAGAGAAAGAGAGGCTGAAAGCACTCATAAAACACTCAAAGAGCTGTCTCTAGAGAAGAGAAAAACCTCGGCCCAGGAAGGAGAGGGATCCTATCATCCCATCTATAACCACTGGGCACAGGGAGAGAAATCCATCCCCTTGAGCTGGTGCATTTTCCTTGGGCTCGGCGTACCAATTCCAGGCAGAGCCAGGAGAAACTGCTCCCTGACTCCCCCTACTAATCCCAGCTACGAAGCCTCCCACCTGCAGGAGTATATCTCATCTGTGGTAGCATTAAAGTGCATGGACTAGGATTTGGAAACGAGGCAGGTCATGGAATATACAATTTGGCCCGTCCATGGCACAGGGAGATCAGACCCAAAGGAGTGGCTTACAACTCTTGGTTAGAAAAGGGCTTGGGACTCTGCCATTCCTCTCCCTACAACCAACACAGCAGGACCTCTCAGAGCAGCCTCCAAGATCTACCTACACCAAACCATGCCCAACCACACAAGAAAGCTGCTTTTCTTTTCTTTTCTTCTTCTTCTTTTTTTTTTTTTTCCTTTTTCTCATTTTCCCTCATGGAGCCAGGGAAAGACCAATATTGATGCCTTGTTGTGATTAGATCAATTCTTGCCATTCAGATACGTTTTCCCTTATCTCATTCTTATCTCTCCCCTCCGCTGGTTTTACACTTTTAGACTGATCTTTGTCTTCTGTTGTTCCTGTACCCACCCCCCCCTTTTTCTTTTCTTTTTTTTCTTTTCCCTTTTGGTTTGCTTGTTTGTTTGATTTGTCTGTGTGTTTGCATGCTTTTGTTCCCCGTGTGTTTGTCTGTCTATTTTCCTTTTCACGGCTACCTTAAGAAACAAGCCAAAGTACACATGGTGGAGAGTCCCAAATATCACTGAGTAGGGAAATAAAACAACCAAAGATACAACAAGAGAAATCAAGAGACACCATTAAAAGAATACTTCCTGAATGGACAGGCCCTGGACAGTCAATGAGCCTCATTTAATAGAGCAATACTAACAGGTGCACAGTGCATAATGAGCTTTTAAAACTGACAAGAGACAGAAAGCTAGCCAAAATGATGAAACAGAAGAACTCTCCTCTAAAGAAATCCCAGGAAGAAGTCACAGCCATATCACTGCTCAAAACAGATATAAGCAACATAACTGAGCAAGTATTTAGGACTACTGTCATAAAATTAATTGCTGGGTTTGAAAAAAGTATGGAAGTCATCAGAGAAGCTATTGATACAAAGACTAGGGGCCTTCAAAATAACTGTAACAAGTTAAAAAA
>NC_043701.1:96261553-96283509 GCF_006229205.1 Suricata suricatta | reverse complement strand
GCAGAGCTCCCTACTTCTCTGCCATCTTGCCCCGCTCTGAGGAGGTTTGGGGGTGATGGTGGAGGATTCATAGGTTCCGGAGCTGAAGACTAAGAACGAATTCTTGAAGTTGCCTTGGATGCAAAAAGGTGATTTTATTAAAGCACGGGACAGGACCCATGGGCTGGAAGAGCTGCCCTGGACCCTATAGAGAGACTCGGTAGAGCAAAGACCTACATCATCATTACAATCTCTTTAGAGCAAAGCTTGCTGTTTTTGTTGAAGTCTCATATCACCTCTTCCCTTATCTAATATCTGTCCTGTATTTTCCCCAAATGCTCCATCTGATCATATATTTTTAAATTACCCCCTTTTCCCAGTGACCTTCCCCTTACAGCTCCCTGCCCGGCTCTGTAGTCACTCTTGAGCACTGCCCTTGCACACGCTCCTTCCTAGACCCTCCTTAATTTTACTCTGTGGTCTTGCTGCAGTCCATCCTCTAATATCTTTCCATATACAGAAGAATGGCTTATTTTACGCTTACACTGAATTGCCAATTTCACTGCATGTTTAGTTGTGGTAAAAAATCACTTTCTTGCTGGGGCGCCTTGGTGGCTCAGTCAGTTAATCGTCTGACTTTGGCTCAAGTCATGATCTTATAGTTCATGAGTTCAAGCCCCGTGTTGGGTTCCTTGCTGACAGCTCAGAGCCTGGAGCCTGCTTCAGATTCTGTGTCTCCCTCTCTCTCTGCCCCTCCCCTGCTCATGCTCTGTCTTGCAAAAATAAATGTCAAAAAATGTTTTAAATAATTTTCTTACTGTATTTTGGTAATATTTTTCCATTGTCTTCTCGATCCAGACTACTTGAGAAGTCTGATAATATTGTGATACTTGTGGTTTGTACTTTCTGTAAACTTTTGGAGGTTTCTTCTTTAAACCCAGTGTTCTTGAAATTTCACAGTAATTTGGAATTGCATGCAGATGAGGATATATTTTCCCTGTGATGTTAGCTACTTAGTAGACTCTTTCAGTTTGGACATTCATGACCTTCATTTCTGGATCTCTTCTCTCACTCTCCCCCTCCTTCCTTCTCTCTCTTTTTCTCTCCCTCTTGCCCTTTCTCCTCCTTCACCTGTCCTTCTCTCTTTCTTCCTATCTCGCCCCCTTCTATTTTATTCTCCACACTATTTTCTCTGTTCTCTCATTCTGAAACTCATCTTCATCAAATATTAGAACTCCCACTTAATTCTGTGTGTGTTTTAGCTTTTCTCTGATACTTTCTCTTTTTTCTTTTTGCTTGACTTTCCAGGAGATTTCCTAAACCTCAGCTTCAAGACCTTTCATTGAATATTTTGTCTTGACAATCGTATCTTTAAATTTCTGAGAACTATCTATTTCTATTGTTGTTCCTTTCTCATGGCATCCTGTTCTTATATACGGGTATAATATCTTCCAGTATCTCCTTGAGGATTCAAAGAAGATCTTTAAAATATTTCTTCTCTTTGAATTATCCATTTTTTTTTTGCCAGGTTCATTTTCCCTTTTGGCTTGAGTTTCTTTCATGGTGCAGCAGTTTCTAAAACGCCTGACATTCCTTATTTTATCATTTATTTTCAAGAGGGGCCCATACAATGCTGAATGGACACTCTGGTGGCATGGAGCTGACTTGATGGCCAGTGGGCTTCAGTTTAGGATAGTAGAATAGAGCACTGGGGCCCCTCAGATGTGACAATGTGGGCTTTTCCTGCGTAGTCTCTCTGAAAAAGAAATTGCTGATTTTCTGCCTCTAGCTTGGATTCTGGGCTGTGCAAGGAGTAAGGGAAGAAGTCCGGGGATCCATCAAATCAAACTCTATGCAGACTTTGAACCAGGTTGCATGTTTTCAGAATCCCACCTCATTGTGCCCGCAGCTATACATAACATCTCCACATCCCAAGCCTCTCTAGGCTCAGGAAGCAAGTTGGGTCCCTCTCTCCCTCTCCCTCCATGGATTTTAGCTCCAACTTCTTCCACTCTGCTACATCAATCAGCATCCATTCACTGTGCTTCTTCCAAAAGATAGAAGTCTCTCCCATTAGTATCTCCTCTTCCCTTCTCATTGCCCTTGTGGGTTTATACACTTGATTATGACTTCACAATTACTTTAGTGGAGCCTTGAGAAGGAGAAAAGTTAAAAACGGTCAGCCTGGCATCTTTAACCAAAAGGTCACTTCTATTTTAGTTGTGCCAGAATTTTTTTGATTGTAGTGAAATTTGTCAGGTTAATGTAAAACATTTCCCCCCCAAAGACTCACCAGTTATCCCAAGAATATTTACTTTAGTCTTTTGTTTCCCTGTTAATTTTAAGTAATGATTGTGTTCTGTCCTAAAGTCCTGTATATGCATGGATCTCCTCTTCAATTTCCTATTCTTTTTTTTTTCTGTTTCAAAACCACAGTAATTATTCTGTCTTCCTAATATGTTTTGATACTTGGTAAGGCACGTCTCCTCTTTGTTTTTCTTGTACAGAATTATCTTCATTATTCTTAGAGCCTCTTCTGACATATAAATTTCAGAATTTCAACTTTGTTAAATTGCACACAGATTTTGTTGGCCTTTTGATTGCGACTACTTTAATTTGTATATTACATTATGGACAGTGTGTGTTTTCATTCATCAACACAGTGTATCTGTCCCTTTATTCAGATTTTCTTTTCTGTCCTTCAGTAATACTTTACAATTTTCTTTATAGGCTTCATGTATTTATAATGGTTTCATCAAATGGAGCCATCTTGCCACCCATTCTAATTTTCTTTCTTTTTTTTCTTTTACAGTTTATTGTCAAGTTGGTTTCCATGTAACACCCAGGGCTCATCCCAACAAGTGCCCTCCTCCATGCCCATCACCCCCTTCCCTTCTCCTCCTCCCCATCAGCCCCCAGTTTGTTCTCAGTATTCAAGAGTCTCTCATGGTTTGCCTCCCTCCCTCTCCCCAACTATGTTTTTCCCCTTCCCCTCCCCCATGGTGCTCTGTTAAGTTTCTCCTGTTACACTTATGAGTGAAAACATATGGTATCTGTCCTTCTTCACCTGACTTATTTCGCTTCACATGGATGGACCTCGAGGTCCATCCATGTTGCTACGAATGGCCAGATTTCATTCTTTCTCATTGCCATGTAATACTCCATTGTATTTATATACCACATCTTCTTGATCCATTCATCAGTAGATGGACATTTATGCTCTTTACATAGTTTGGCTATTGTTGAAAGTGCTGCTATGAACATTGGGGTACATGTGCCCCTATGCATCAGCACTCATGTGTCCCTTGGGTAAATCCCCAGCAGTGCCATTGCTGGGTCATAGGGGAGTTCTGTTGTTAATTTTCTGAGGAACCTCCACACTGTTTTCCAGAGCGACTATACCAGTTTACATTCCCACCAACAGTGTAGGAGGGTGCCCGTTTCTTTACATCCTTGCCAGCATTCATGGTCTCCTAATTTGTGTTGGCTCAGTTGGTTAAGCCGCCGACTTTGGCTCACGTCATGATTTCGTAGTTTGCAAGTTCAAGCCCCGAGTCGGGCTCTGTGCTGATAGCTCATAGCCTGGGTGCTTCAGAGACTTTGTCTTCTTTTCTCTCTGCCCTCCCCCTGGTCATGCTCTGTCTCTGTCTCTCAAAAATAAATAAACGTTAAAAAAAAATTTTTTAAAGGCCCATTCTAATTTTCTGACAGCTATTTTGACTTTGAAGATAATCTATGTGATATAACTATTTGCCATTATTTTAGACATTGTCCTATACTGTTTTCTAGCAGAGCATATACCCTAGATGAAGAAACTTTAGGCTTGAGGTCCTAACTGATGAAGGCTTTGCCGTTGTATAGTGCTAGTTGCCAGAGCCTCAGGGTTAGAGAACACAAATGACACACCAAAGAGATATCAGCTTCCTTCGGCCGCAGCAGACACTGCTCGCCCTGTGGACAGGGCTCTGACACAGGCCCTCTGCCAGCAGAGGCACTTTGTCCCCACTATGCAGCAATAGTTTGGTTTTCAGAGATACAAAGAGACCTACCTGAGCAAGACTTGCAGCCTACCACGTGCTGATATGTGGTGAACCGGCTAGATGTTCTATAGGTTGATTAATAAAACCCTCATCAGTGTGTACCATTCAAATGTGACCTTGATGGGCCCAATTTTTTCAGCAGGCATTGAGCCCAAACGTGGACTGTCTTACAATATCCAGATTCCACTGTCCGCTCGGCTTTATTGGACTCCTGGCAGTTATCCGGGAACTGTACCAGGTGGCCAGCAATCAAGGCTGGCTTACCTTTGACCTAACAGACTGATTATTCTCCGTTCTTTCCACTGACAAACTCCAAACTTTGGCCCCAGGATGGCAGTTTACCGCCAATAGCCATCACATAATACCGAACTCTAGCCTGTAACTATTTGGGAAGGATCTCAGAAGTAGAGTCCGTTGAGCCACAGATGGAGAGCGTGTTCATTCAAGGGCACTGAGGCATATCATCAGTCTTTGTGCTCTGCTGCCCTTGTTCAAGAACCTGGCTCTCGGCGTGGGTCTTTCCCGTTGGCGTATTCCTGACCACTGCCTTCCATTCCATGAAGGACACTTGGTAGCTCCTTTTTATGAGAAAGCTGCTCTGACATACTTAAGATACACCTGCACACTCCATCAGGAGAGTAACAGAAGTGCCCATTGGTAGTTAGAGTGAGGTCCACTAAAGCCCCCTGATAACAATAAATGATGATGATAATAATGTTGAGGGCTCGCTCTATGCCAGGTACAATTCCAAGTGTTTATATGTGTTAACTCAGGTAATCCTTGTAACTGTTTGGTAGGCTCTGTCATTATTCTCACTTTACAATTCATACAACTGAGGCACAGGGAGATTAAGAAATTTGCCAAAGGTAACACGACAGAGAAGTACTAAAGGTAGGATTTAAACTCAAGCCAGCTACTCCTGTGTCTGTGAGTCCAAACACTTGACTGCCTCCAGATTTAAACCAAATTTTGAATATCAGATATTTGTTTCAAGAAGGCACTGAGTCTAGAATGCAGTGCGACACAGCCCACTGTCAGCCTGAGTAGTCATACCTGATAACCAGATTTCACTGGACCTCACTCATGCAGCTCAAGTCATTGCCTTTTATAATTTATTTTTATTTATTTTTGAGAGAGGGGGAGGAGTAGAGAGAAGAGACAGAAGCCCAAGCAGGCTCCACACTGTCAGTGCAAAGCCTGATGTGGGGCTCAAACTCATGAACCGTGAGATCATGACCTGAGCCGAAATCAAGAGTTGGGTGCTTAAACAACTAAGTTACCCAGGTGCCTTCATGTCATTGCTTTTTTGTAATAACTTAGAGTAGCATGTACTCAGTTCCCCATGCAGTCTGTATTCTTCCAGGTTACCTGATATATAGGACCCAGTAGAATCCACAAGTTTGGGGTAGAGTTTTGCCCCAATCCTAATAGTTTTACCAGGTATTAGACTTCTTTCTTGGATTTGAGGACTCTCTGGGATGGGAGCTCATTCTTCAGTATTCTTCGGGGACTGTGTGTCCCTCACACACTATGCCCATGTGCGAGACTGACAACTGTTGGACTTAGAGGGCAAGTGCCCATGGCCCTTGATACTGTGGTGCCTGCAAAAATGTCTTAATTTCCTTTAAAAATCAGAAGAAAGGGGCATCTGGGGGTCTCAACTGGTTGAGCGTCTGACTTTGGTTCAGGTCATGATCTCATTGTCTCTGGGTTCGAGTCCCACGTTGGGCTCTATGATCACAGCTCAGGGCCCTGAGCCTGATTCAGATTCTGTGTCTCCCTGTGTTTCTGCTCCTCCCCTCCTCACACTCTGTGTGTGTCTCTCTCTCAACGATAAACAAACGTGAAAAAAATAAAATCAGAAGGAAAAAAATGAACATAATAATAGTGAATATATAATCATGAATCCAACCTGGATTATATTTTTCTTTATACCAACATTATCACATGAAAGAATTTAGTATTTGTAAGAAGGCATCCACAAAAGTAAAAGTTGCTGGAGCCCCCTAAAGCTGTAATGCATCCCTGACAGCGTGTGTTAGTTATTTTTGCCGCATAACATGTTACCTTCAAATCTAACAGCTTCAAATAGCGAACCTTTTTTATCTCATTATTATTATCTAAGACTCAGGAATTAGGAGTGATTTAGCTGGGTTGCTCTGGCCGTGGGTTCCTCTGAAGGTTGCCGTCATCCGAAGGCTTTACTGCAGGAACCTCTGCCGCTCGGCTCACTCCTGTGTTTGTTGACGGATCTCCGTTCCATGCTGGCCGTCGGCCAAACACTTGAGTTCCTCACCGCTGTGCCTCTTCATAAGCTTCCGGAGTGTCTTCACAGAGCGGCAGGTGGTTTCCCCCAGAGCGAGTGCTCAGAGAGAGAGAGAGAGAGAGAGAGAGGCACCATGACAAAAGCCACAGTCTGTCAGCCTATTTGTATTATCATTTGTTATTTTTGTTGTTTTTTTTGGTAAAACATATTTTGCACATATGCTACCCATATACCGTGGGTGGGCAAGGAGGTCTGCTCACCACAGTTACCGGGAGACCCCGGCCGATGAAAGTTCCATCTGGACACGCACTTCCAGATTGGCAGAGCCAAGGGAAAGAAAACGTGTCGAACTGCATGCTGCCTTTTAAAAATTATTGTGTTTTATGATTTGAAATAATTATAGACTCCCAGGAAGTTGCAAAAACAGCATTGAATTTTTAATTTTCCACTTCAAAAACAAGCATCTTCTCTAAAAAAGAAGTGTTTTTGAGACCCTGAACTCTGAGCTCTGTTTTTAAAACCTCAATTAGGGGCGCCTAGGTGGCTCAGTGGGTTAAGAGTCCCACCTCAGCTCAGGTCATGATCTCATGGTTCCTGAGTTCCAGACCCACGTTGGGCTCTCTGCTTTCAGTGCAGAGCCTGCTTCAGATCTGCTGGCCCTCTCTTGCGCTGGGCCTCCCCTGATCTCACGCACGAGCGCATGCGTGCTCGCTTGCTCGCGCTCTCTCTCTCTCTCTCTCTCTCTCTCTCTCTCAAAAAATAAACGTCAAACAACCAACCTTAGTTAGCTTCACCAAGCCATATAGTTCCAGGGACTAGACTTTATTTCTGAGCTTAAGGTTCTAGTCTGAAAAGAACAGGAAGACTGACTCACAAACCTTAAAACAGAAAATCTACTTAAAAGTCATCATGTAACACATACATAAATGCACTAAAGATGATGGGGCCTCACCGTTGACTCATGGTCCCCTCTGGTAGTTGATGTGCATGGGTGTGGGGCAAAGTGAGAGGAATAAAGAGGAACTTAAAGATTTTACTTTCTGTATGTCTACATAGTTCGTTTTGTGAGAATGTATTCATGTATATATAACTACAATAGGAAAGCTTTTATTTTTTCCTAATAATCTACTCCTCCATTTATTGAGGCTTGCAGGTAGAGTCATGTCGAGTAAACATTTCTCAGGTTTATTGTCATTCCCTCCCACACGCAAAAATCGGCTATGATCCAATTTCTGCCTGTGGGACTTCAATCCCAAGTCCGGTGGGTGTGTGACTGCTGGGGATCTAGGCATCAGACAGTGGTCCATGACGTCCCCCCACTTCAGGGATTCTCACTTAGCCAGACCACCTTGGCCGCGTGGTTCTGAGAGAGCAGGGAGCCCCTCTGCCATCACAGGTTTAAGCAACCGCTGGGCAGAGCCAATTGGCAGCCAGGGGCAAAGAGGGTAAATTCCATTAGCACACTCCTTCAGGGGTCTCTACCCAGGGATCCTCCGCATTCTCCTCAGCTTCAGATGACCCTTCCAAATGTAACAGTGAAGCTGGGAGGTGACAGTGAGGCCAGTCCCAATGATGACACCACATGCAGTATTTATTGAACTGCAGACTGATGGGAAGCCAAATACACAACACACACAAATACACAGATATACACGTACACAACACACACAGAGATACGTGTGCGCGCGCGCGCACACACACACACACACACACACACACACACACACACAGAAAACTACCAATTTACATTCCAGGGACGCCTGGGTGACTCAGTTAAGCATCCAACTCTTGGTTTTGGCTCAGGTCATGATCTCACGGTTTTGGGAGTCTGAGCCCCGTGTCAGGCTGAGCCTGCTTGCAATTCTCTCTTTCCCTCTCTCTGCCTTTCCCCACTTGTGCTGTCTCTTTTTATCAAATAAATAAATAAATGCATGCCCTAGCAGCAATGAAGTGGCCAGACAGCTCAAGAGCAGGCGCAGTCAGTGTTGCTGCAGCTTCCCCTGCTGTGAAGCCGGGTCACCCAGGCTCCCCTCTGCCTTATCACTCATGACACCAGAGACTGACGGCCCGTGAGTGGTCTGCGGCAACTGAGAAGGCTACGTTGGTGCTCGCTGCTGACCTTTTCACATTATTCTTCAGGAAGAGTTTGTCCAGATTTACTGTTCACTGCTTCTATTTAAAGAAGCGCTTTAAAACATTGGGCTTTCCTCTATCTTAAACCAAGCCGAGCGTCTGGAAGACCTCATTTCACCAGGGGAAAAAGCAGGCAGTGCCTGGGGCAGAACGTCCCTGCAGCTTTCCCGGGTCCAGCAACGGCCGGTTCCTTGCATTTGTCTTTTAGCGTCTAGTGTGTAGGGGTGTGTTTTCTCTCTCTCTTTGCCATCAGCAGTGTTGCCAGACAGCTACGTAAGTTATTTGTCTTGTAAGAATCAGCTTGGTTTTTCTGTGTTGCTGTCACCGTTCATTGTATTCGTTGTAATTTTTATCATTATTATTTTCTTCTATTTTCTTTGAGTTCATGGTATTCCTCTTCGTTCTTGAAATTTCAGCTGAAAACTTAGCTCATTCATGTTCAATGTCTTATATTCTAATGCATTTTAACTTAAGGCTACACATTTGCCCCCAATTTGTCTTTATCTGTATCCTCAAGTTGTGATTGGAAGCACTTTGGATATTTCTTGGCACGATTTCATAATTTGTATTTTATTTCCTCTGAACCCACAAGTTACTCAGAAGCAAATTCTATTTCTGTCTGTTTTGAGTTTCTTTATTGTTCTGTTTTGATTTCTAATTTATTTTCTGTTGAGATTAGAGAACATGACAGGTTTGATTTTGATTTCGCAAATATCTTGATATTGCCTTATTGCCTCCTCCTCATCCATTTTTTTAATGTGTTTGGGGATTTATGAATCCCATAAGTTGTATGTGTGTGTGTTCTATATCCTTCCTAATATTTAGTAAGCTGGATAAAAAATTTGCCTGGAGGTATGTTTAAAGTATCTCACATTAGCATTATGGTTCTGTTAATCTCTCTTTATAATTCTTAGCTTTTTTTATATTTGAGATTGTTTTTGCAGGTATGCAAAAACATAATTATTATACAGGCTTAAGGGATCTTCTCATTTATTATTACATAATTTCTCTTAATCCCTATAGTGCTTGTTATGGACTGAACTGTGCCCTCCTACCCCAACATTCATAGGATGAGATCCTAACCCTTCCTAATACCTCAAAATGTAACTATAATTAGAGATAGGGCCTTTAAAGAGGTAATCAGAGGGGTGCCTGGGTGGCTCAGTCGGTTAAGCGGCTGACTTTGGCTCAGGTCATGATCTCATGGTCTGTGGGTTCGAGCCCCGCATCAGGTCTATGCTGACAGCTCAGAGCCTGGAGCCTGCTTCAGATTCTGTGTCTCCCTCTCTCTCTGACCCTCCCCTACTCACGCTCTCTTTCTCTTGGTCTCAATAATAAATAAAAACATTAAAAAAAATAAAGAGGTAATCAGAGCAAAATGAAGTCATATGGTGGGCCCTCATCCAATATGCCAGGTGTCCTTATAAAAAGAAGAGGTTAGGACAAGGCGGTGAAGACACAGTGAGGAAAAAACCATCTGCAAACCAAAGAGCAAAGACTCAGATAAAAGGCATACCTGCCAAAAAAAAAATTGATTTGGGGTTTTAATCTTTAGAACTATGAGAATATAAATGTCTATGAAGCCGGCCAGTCTGTGGTACTTTGTTACGGAAGCCCTAGCTGACAAATAGAGGTCAGTGCTAGGGCTGCCCTGTCTTACAGGGGGACACTGGTGTTGGGGTCAGGAGAGCTTCTCCCAGGAAGTGGCCTGTCAGCCGGCATCTCAGGACCGTATTCCTCCTCAGGCCTCCAGGTAGAAGGAGCTCATATTTTCTCTTTATTTTTTATTGATCGTGCTGTATCAGTTTCCTTTTTGTTATTACTTGTCAGGTGCATCATAAAGATTAGGTAAGAAAGAAGAGATGTGTGATTATTTGCTGATGCCATGATTGTTCTGATAGAAAGTCCAATGGAATCTTACAAAAACTCCTAGAATAAGTGAATTTAGCAAGATCTCAGGAAATAGTCAAGATAAAAAAATCATTTGCACTTGTATGTACTAGCAACAAACAATTGGAAAATGAAATTTGAAAAAAAAATCCAAGTGTAGATGGAAAACAGACAACGGAATATTTAAATCAGGAGTCACTGGGTGAGGCTGATTAGAGAAAGAGCTGGAAATAGATGAGGGAAGTGGGCCCAGGATCGAGCTCTGGGCATCCCAATATTTAGACGTGGAACTGAAGAAGGGGGGATTCGCAAAGGAGGCTGAGCCAGAGTTGCCAGGACCCAATGTCTCAGAAACCGAGAGAGCTCATGTGGCCACCTGAATCTGCCGCCACCAAGAAGTCATGAGTGATAAGGCAGAGGGGAGCCTGGCTGACCCAGCTGGGTAAGCTTCCGGCTCCTGATTTCAGCTCAGGTCATGATCTCGCAGCTTGTGAGTTCAAGCCCCACGGCAGGCTGAGCTTGCTTGGGATTCTCTCTCTTTCTCTCTCTCTGCCCTCCCTTACTTGTGTTGTCTCTTTTCATCAAGTACATAGATACATACGTACATACTTACATACGTACGTACCCCAGCAGAAACGAGTGGCCAGACAGGACCAGAGCAGGTGCAGTCAGTTGCTGCAGCTTCCCCTGCTTCTGGAAATCCCGGAAACGGGACGTGAAGCCACCAGAGACCGACGACTGTAAGTGGTCTGGGGCAACTGAGAAGGCTACTTTCGTGCTCGCTGCTGATCTTTTCACATTATTCTTCAGGATTACTATAGACTGGGTGACTTAAGCAATAGCTATTTATTGTCTCAGGACTTTAGAGGGTTGGGAGTACAAGCTCAAGGTACCAGCTGATTCGGCATCTGGTGAGAGCTCTCCTCTGGCCTGTACACTATTGCCTTTCTCCCTGTGTGCACATGTGGCAGGGAGAGGGAGAGACGTCTTCCTCTTTTTATAAAGCCTGGAGTCCTCTGGGAAGAGGGCCCCACTCTTAGGACTTCATTCAAACTGAATTACCTCCTAAAGACCTTATCTTCAGATACAGTCACATTGGAGGTAGGGCTTCAACATATAAATATGGGGGAAGGGGGGCAATGAAGTCCGTAGCATCCAACACCAAACGTGCTGTTCTGCAGCTGCCTCATACGATGCTGCCAGGCTCACTAATCCCCATGAGAACTGCTCAACTGTTCCTTTTCCTCTTTTTTGTTTTTGACAATCACATCTGTTGACTACAGCTGGACATTTTGAATAATGTGCATGGGCCAGATGTTCTAGTCATCAGGTGGCGGGAGATGGTAGGAAGAGAGGAAGGGCTGCAGATGAATTTTGCTATTTGCCAGAATCAACAGCTAAAACAATACAAAGTTAGAGGGCGCCTGGGTGGCTCAGTCAGCAGAGCTTCTGACTTTGGCTCAGGTCATGATCTCATGGTTTGTGAGTTCAAGCCCTGCATCAGCCTCACTGCTATGAGCACAGAGCCTGCTTCAGACCCTCTGTCCCCCATGGCTACCCCTTTCCCCTCTCATGTTGTTCTCTCTTTCCCTCAAAAATAAATAAACATTAAAAAGTATTTTTAAAAATGATAAAAACAGGTTTTTTTTACTCTTATTCAATAGAGTACTGGAAGATCTAGCCACTGCAGTAAGGCAAGAAAAAGAAATAAAAGGCATAGGGGCACCTGAGTGGCTCAGTCAGTTAAGCATCCGACTTCAGCTCAGGTCATGATCTCACAGTTTGTGGGTTCAAGCCCCACGTCAGGCTCTGTGCTGACAGCTCAGAGCCTAGAGCCTGCTTCGGATTCTGTGTCTCCCTCTCTCTGCCCCTCCCCTGCTTGTTCTCTCTCTCAAAAATAAATAAATAAACATTAAAAATAAAAAGAAATAAAAGGCATATCCTTTAAAAAGGAGGCAACAAAATGGTCTCCCACAAGTAATAAGCAAGTTCAGATAGGCTACAGGATAAAAGAACAATGTACAAAAATTGATTGCATTTCTGTATAGTAACAGTGAACATACAGAGCTGAAATTAAAAATCATTTGCAATATCATTACTGTTTATAATTGTTCCAAAGAAAATAAATACTTAGGTATGCACTTAAAAACATGTATAGCATCTATATGTGGAAAATAATAAATTCTGATAGAAGGAATCAAAAAAGACATAAATGAGAGACATAACTTGATCATGGATTGAAAGAATCAATATTGTAAAGATGTCACTTCTCCCCCAATTAATCTATAAGCTTAATACATTTCCTATCAAAATTCTAGCAAGTCTTTTTTTTTTAATGTTTTATTTATTTTTGATACAGAGAGAGACAGAACATGAAAGTGGGAGGGGGATGAAGACAGGGAGATACAGAATCTGAAGCAGGCTCCAGGCTCCGAGCTGTCAGCACAGAACCCAATGCCGGGCTCAAACCCATGAACTGTGAGATCATGACTTGAGCTGACGTCGGAGGCTTAACCAACTGAGCCACCCAGGCACCCCTCTAGCATGAGTTTACACAGGTATAGGTAAGTTTATTCTTAAATTTATAGGGAAAAGCACTGAATCCAGAGTAGCTAAAATAATCTGTACAAAGATAGATAAAGTTGGAAGAATTACTCCATCTGATACTGTGGTCTTAACTCTACAGCTACAGTAATGAAGGCAGTGTGATATTGATTGAGAAATAGTAATGGAACAGCATAGAGAACCCAATAGTGGGCCCCCACAAACATGCTCACCTGACTTCTGGCAAAGGTACAAAAGTTTTTCGATGTAGGAGGGATAGCCTTATCATTAAATGGTGCTTAAAGCAACTGGATATGGGGGGGGAAGGGGAATATGAAACTTGATCTAAATCTGCTATCTTAAAAAAAAATAAGGAACACAAAATGGATCCTAGACTTAAATATAAAATGTAAAATTATGACTGTTTTGGGGGCAAAACGTGGTAAATTGAATCTCATCAAAACTAAAAACTTTTGCTTTGTGAAATCAACTGTGAAAGAGAATGAAAAGAAGACACACTAATGACTGGTAGAAAATATTTGCAAACCACATATCCAATGAAGGGCTAATATTGAGAACGTAAAAAAAATTTTCAAGATTAAACAGTGAAGAAACAGTCCAATTATAAAATGCACAGAAAGAAAAAAGGCATTTTATCAAAGAGGAAATAAACATGGTAAATAAGCACATGAAAAGATGTTCTTCATTACTAGCCATCAGGAAAATGCAAATGAAAACCACAAGGCACCATCACTGCACACCTCTCAGAATGGTTAAAATAACAAATAGCAACAACAACAAACACAGGAGAAGATGCCTCTGGAGTAGGACACTGAATCCAGGAGACGAGATTGGGTCGCTCACCACGTTGCTGTTGGGAACGTGAAATGGTAGAGCCAGTCTGGGAAAATTTGGCAATTTCATCTGGAACTCACTTGCAACTACCATATGATCCAGTAAATGCACCTTTATTCCAAAGAAGTGAAGACTCCCTTCACACACATGTTCACAGCAGCCTATCTGCAATACCCCCAAATGGAGTCAACCCAAGTGTCCTTCCATAGGTGGTAGTTAAAACCTGTGGTATGTACACAGCATGGAATACTACTCAACAATAAATGGGAAGAGTCTGTCTGATAAATATAACTACTTAGATGAATCTCCAGAGAATTATGCTGCGTTTATTTATTTAAAAATTTTTTTTAAATTTAGTTTTGAGAGACAGAGACAGACAGTGTGAGCAGGGAGGGTCAGAGAGAGAGGGAGATATAGAATCTGAAGCAGGCTCCAGGCTCTGAGCTGTCGGCACAGAGCCTGATGCAGGGCTTGAACCCACGAACCATCAGATCATGACCTGATCCGAAGCCAGATGCTTAACCGACTGAGCCACCCAGGCGCCCCTATGCTGCATTTAAAAAGCCAATTCCAGGGGCATCTGGGTGGCTCAGTTGGTTGAACATTTGACTCTTGATTTCAACTCAGATTAGGACCCCATGGTCATGGGATTCAGTGCTGCATTGGGTTCTGTGCTGATCATGGAGGATGCTTGAGATTCTCTCCCTCCCTCCCTCTCTCTCTCTCTCTCTCTCTCTCTCTCTCTCTCTCTCTCTCTCTCTCTCTCTCTCTCTCTCTCTCTCTCTCTCTCTCTCTCTGCCCCCCTCCTACCCCCTTCCTGCTGGCACATGTGTGCTTTCTCTCTCTCAAAATAAATAAGCTTTAAAAAAAATGCAAATACAAAGCCAATTCCAAAGGGTCAGATAGTTTTCTCTAAAAGATTACATGACATTTTTTTAAAGGCTCCTTGCTCAATGTGGGGCTCAAACTCATGGTTCTGAGATCAAGAATCACATGCTCTACCAACTCAGCCAGCCAGGTGCCCCTAACAGTTTTGAAATTATAAATTGTTATAAATGGAGAGCAGAGCAATGGTTGGGTAACTGGCAGGGAGGTGGGTGTAATTATGAAAGGGAAACAGGAGGGTTCTTGTGACATTGGAATATTCAGTATCTTGATTACCGAGTTGCAGGCACAAAGCTCATGTGTGATAAAATTGTACGGTACTAAATTCTGGACACACATGCACACACACTTGCAAGTCACGTGGGAGGAATCTAAATTGGACTGGTAAATTGTATCAATATCCTGGACGACACTGTACTGTCGTTGCTATTGGGGGAAATGGCAAAATGCCCCCAGAATTTCTCTGCATTATTTCTTAGAACTGCATCTGAATCTACAATGATCCCAATAAATAATGTAATTAAAAAATGAAACTTTTAGGGGTGTATTTCAAGTCTATGTGGGTCCCAGGAGAGAAAGTAAGAAAACAGTCTTTTTTTTTTTTAAGAACGAAGAAATAAGCTGCTTAAAGATGAGCTGTTCGCCACAGAACCACAGCTCTGTCTTGATTTGCAGTCTGAGGAGGGCAGGGCGGCTGCGAAAGCTTAGAGGTCTACAGTGGCCACCAAATTCCAGCTGAAATGTGAACCTGTGACGGTGCACCGCAGTTGTGTTGCTGGAGGGCATGGAGATCGAGAGGCTGAAGCAGGAGCTGCCAGCACAACCGTTTTTGCTCATCTCCAAGGTTTCATTTAAACAATTTCATGAGTTTTGAAGATACTTAAACACTTTTAAGCAGTAACAGTTTTACCCAAAAGTCAATAAACTTCAGAAGCTGCTGAAACTAGCCTTTTTCCTAGCCTATTCCAATAGTTTAGCTTGCCTTTTTTTTTTGTAAGGAAGAGCAGAAAGCAAAAGTTAAAGTTATGATGTCAAATGGTTTGCTTGCGTTGCCTTTTCTTTGAACCTTGTGGGCGAATTCCCTTTTGGTGGTAATGTAGATGCTGCTTTACCTTCTCTGAGAACATGATTTTTAGGCTATGAGTATCATCCCAGGAACTAATAGTCAATAGAACATGAGCAGTTTCTGGAAAAGTACAACTCTGTACAATATTATTAGTATTGTCTTGGTTTCTGTTTATTTTGCTTTTCTTCCCATTTTGAGTTCAAGTATAATAGATTCTGTCTGGGCCATCTCGTACCCCAGCTTTCCTGAACAATGGCAAAAACTTTTTCCAAAAAATATCCTCTCAGTCTTTCCTGGGCCCTTACAGAACTCCAAGCTCTGGTATATAAAATGCCTGACAGTTTTAGAGTGTTCGCAAAGTGGCGAGGAAAGATAGAGTGGGAGCAATTTTAGGAAAGAGGCAGGAGAGCTGGTATGTTGCTTTTTTAAAAAAAAGAAGAGACTGAAAACATTTCAGTTTACTTGGTCAGTGTCTGATTGAAACAGTCTACCTCCTGTTTATGAGAGGAGTGTGGTAACATTCTAAAATAACATTCTGTAACACACCATCTTTAACAAGCTTTCAGAGTGGATGACTTCCTGTCTATATTTCCTATACAGATATGATTTGCTTTGGAAATAACAGTCAGAAATGCTCAAGTCCTGTTGTATGCCATTTCCTGAGCCCAAACTTGGAATTTATGGTTATCGGTTTCATCACATAGTCTTAAGATTAGACCTTTAGTTTTATGCTGTCAGAAATTTCCTCAGACTGGGCGACAGTTGGCAAGACCAGGAGCTCATCTGGACTCAAAAGCTATGAGTGAATCTGCACATGATAAGCAGGTCAGAGCTGAAAGCTGTGGAAGGCATGGTGATCAGATTATCGGCCAACAGTAATCTTATCTGGGACAGTTTAGCCCTGTGTAGATCTGGAAAAAGACAAGTCCAGACCATGTGTAGATCTGGAAAAAAAGAGAGACAGGTATGTGTGCTGGGGGAAGACTCTTGAAAAGAATGCAGACATACCTGCTAGATGAGCCCTGGAGGAAGAAATAATTACTTTCAGACACAAAGAAGGAGAAGATATCCAAAATGTAAGCACAGTATGTAAGTAGGTTGATGATCGTCCATGACGAAGAACCTCGTTCTCATTGTGTAAGTAAGTTAAAGTTTGACTCCCCCGCCCACGCCACCCGAATCAAGGCAAAGAGTGAGAGCACCCCCTTGGATAGCATCGATCTGCGTTCTGGCGTGGCTCTGCTCCGTCACCATGAGCGAGTTTCTTAAACCCTCAGAGCATCAGTTTCCTCACCTGAAAAATGAGGATTCTGTTATGTACATCACGTGTTTGTGGTGGTGACTGAGTGAAGTAATGTGTAAACGGTTTGAGGTTCATGTTGAATGAATGGAAAGGTTCTGACTGTTAATACCACTTCACAGGCGTCCACCACTCTAATCTGCTCAAAATACCGTCACATCGGATACTACATGTTCATCTTTGTAGGAATATTATTGCATGGATTGGGCAGGGATGCAGTGTCCCCATTTTAGAGATGAGGAAAAGGAAGCTCAGTGATAAGTCCTGAGGTCACCCAGCGGGTGAACAGTAGGCCTTGGGTTACAACCCCGTTGGTTCTTAAATTTAAGCAAAAATCAGAATCACCTGGATGGTGATTAAAACCCAGATTGCTGAGCTCTCCAGCCAGAGTTTCCAGTTCAGGAGGTTTGGGGTGGAGCCTAAGAATTTGAATTTTTTTTACTGGGTGATGCTGACACTGCTGGTCTTAGGACCCCACTTTGCAAACCACTGGGCAAGGCTCTCAAACATACGCGCTCATAATACCACCTGGGAGCCTAAGAAAATAAGTGAAAATAAATGAACCCGTGATTGCTCAAGTCTGTGAATTTTCTTTTTTTTAAGTTGGTTTTTTTTTAAATGTTTATTTATTTGAGAGAGAGAGAGAGACAGAGAGAGAGAGAACAGGAGCAGGGTGGGGAATGAGGGGGAGACAGAGGATCCAAAGCGGGCTCTGCACGGAAAGCAGACAGCCCAAAGCTGGGCTCGAACTCACGAACCCAACTGTGTAATCATGACCTGACCTCAAGCTAGACACGCAACCAACTGAGTAACCCAGGTGCTCCAAGTCTGTGGGTTTTCTGTCACAAATGTGATCTAGGCTTACCACCAGCACGACTACCTGATGATTGCCAGTAAAAAAAGATAAGTCTGTAACAGCTTTGGAAATGGCCACATCTGAAAATTTGCATTAAAAATATATATGTATACACATATATATAGTATTAATATAAAATATTTGTAGGGACAACTATTTAGAGACATTTTACATTTATGATTCCCAAATTTTCCATTTCATTCTGCAAAATTTTCTATTATTGTTTGCCAGATACTGAATAGGTTTAGTAAATAATTGAGATTATGGGCCTTAGCTGAAGCAATAGTTTCCTTCATATTGTGATGAATAGTGATACTTTGAAATTCTCTTACGAAATAGTAGATAGTTGGTATTTTAGCTTTGACAAAATAGAAATTAAAACCCTGTTTTAAAAAACTATTCTGGCGGCATCTGGGTGGCTCAGTCAGTTAAGCGTCCAACTTTGGCTCAGGTCATGATCTCATAGTTTGTGGGTTTGAGCCCCACACCAAGCTCTGTGCTGACAGCTCAGAGCCTGGAGCCTGCTTCAGATTCTGTGTCTCTCTCTCTCAAAAATAAATAAACATTATAAAATTTTAATAAAAAACATTCTGCATTTTACTATCAAACTAATGAAATGTCTTAAGACTTTTAGTCCTTGAAGAATGAACTTAAAAGTTATGTTTCACGGATACATTTTTCCTGAAATCTTTATGTTGATATACTATTAATTATATTTATAATTATATTTTGAAATGCTGTCTGTATAATTCATTGTGACAAAAAACTTAGTTCTTTAAAAAAAAATTTTTTAATGTTTATTTTTGAGAAAGAGAGGGAGGGAGAGGGGTAGAAGAGAGGGAGACACAGAATCCAAAGCAGGTTCCAGGCTCTGAGCTAGTTGTCAGCACAGAGCCTAATGCGGGGCTCGAACCCGCGAACCATGAGATCATGACCTGAGCCGAAGCCGGATGCTCAACAACTGAGGCACCCAGGCGCCTCAAAAGTTATTTCTTTAAAAACTATGTCCCACAGTAGTTTTGTTGGTACCACTAATTAGAAATGGATGATTACCATTTCCTTTTATAATATATAAGTTCTTAGAAAGGTGAGAGTTATCAAATAATCTGTTTTCATTTTCACCCATTTCTTGTCAGTGCCTAGTCATAATTATATTTTATGTTCATGGGCTAAATTATTAATAATGTGTATTTTACAAAAACCCTATGAAATATGGATTGCATTCATCATATTTCAAGTTTATAGAGCATCTCTAAGAAATCTTGAATGCTTTGAAAATATTGTTTCCTTTATTTTCCTAGTACTATTTTTGAGGAGCAGATGGGTAACTGTCACAGTTGAAAGATGAAATGAGAGAATGCTTGCAAAGATGAACTCAGCACAGGGACTGGTGCCCAGCCAGTGCTCATTTAGTTGGCTGCTGTCACCGATGCCACTCTTAGTGTTGACTTTTTGGTAGATCTATGGACATTACCGTTTCATCTGATGGGTACTTTTTTGCACCCAGTATATAAAGGCATTGATTATTGGTCATTCACGTCTTTTTCTCCGTAGCCATTCAAATGGTTTTTATCAGAATGCATTTAAATTGGCCGTGACAGCAGTATCTTGGCAAGCCGAGTCAGGAAGATAGCATACCAGTTTGGAATGAAAGAGAGCTTTCCAGAACAGCACCCAGCCACCGTTAGATGATGATTTTCCTATAAGAGACTCCATGTTAGATCTTTCATTCTACAACAAGTTGGAGATGTGATCTCTCTGGGGGTCTCAAATTATAGGGCTGTCTTCCTTTCTAGGTCAGGTCTTACCTAATCTCCATGAGATGAGAGTTTCAAGATACTAAGAGATAGCCAGTAGAGATGTTATCTTGTTTAACCGTCACTTCACTTATTCATGATAAAACTAATGCCAAGTGGTATTCAGATACTACCCACGGGGCTTCCAGCTGTCTGCCAAGGGTAGATTCTTTGCTGGGCTGTCCAGAATACCAACCTGGCACATCTCTCTGTTATAAAGAATGCACTGAGGACTTGTCCAGAGCGGAGTTTGGTGGGCGTGGGCAGAGCTACCGCTTCAGAGCAGAAGAGAAATGGTTGGACTCTTTTTACAGAGAAAAACTAGTGGCTCAGGACTGGTAAACAATCACAACTATTTCATGTCATTGAAAGCTTGTGTGACGGCACATAATCAAATTTCTTACCTTGTTGAAGGTACTATGGACTAAGTTTTATTTTTTAATTTTTTTAAATGTTTTATTTATTTTTGATACAGAGATAAACAGAGCATGAGAGGGGGAGGGGCAGAGAGAGAAGGAGACACAGAATCAGAAGCAGGCTCCAGGCTCTGAGCTAGCGGTCAGCACAGAGCCTGACACGGGGCTCGAACCCACGAACTGTGAGATCTGACCTGAGCTGAAGTCAGAGGCTTAACTGACTGAGGCACCCAGGCGCCCTGGGACTAAGTTTTTAATCCTTTCATAGAAACATTTAAAAAGCAAGCAGAGGTTTCTAGACAGGTTTTTTTTTTACTTTTAAATTTTTATTATTTATTTTTTTTAGTGTTTATTTTTGAGAATGAGAGAGAGACACAGAATTTGAAGCGGGCTCCAGACTCTGAGTTGTCAGCTCAGAGCCCAATGTGGGGCTCAAATCCATGAACTGGGAGATCATGATCTGAGTCAAAGTCGGACACTCAAATGACTGAGCCCCCCAGGTGCTCTGAGACAGAGAGTCTTAAAGAAGTTTTGCAAACATGGCATCTCCTTTCCTCTGCTGCCACATGTATACTATTGTTTCTGGGGAAGGACTTTCATCCTTGCAGTGCCAAGCCGGAACTCCACGTTCACAAGTTACGAATTGCGTCAATAACAATGAGTAGAAGTACAGTAGACCTTTAACAACATGGGTTTGAACTGTAGGGTCTACTTATACATGCATTTTTAAAGATTAAAAACAGTGCAGTACTGTGACTGTATTTTCTCTTCTTATAACTTTCTTAACATTCTCTTTACCTTTATTGTAAGAATACAGTATATAATACACATAATATACAAAATATGTATTAACAGTAGGCTATTAGTAGTTAAGTTTTGGATGAGTCCAAAGTTAACACATAGATTTTTTGACTGTGGCGGGGCTTAAGACCCCTGACCCCCAGACTGCTCAGGTGTCAACTGTAAACAGAATGGAACCAAACACAACAAAATCCATCACTATAGAATCAATTACTAAGTACTCTTGAAGTGCATGGGTTTTCCAGACAAAGGAAGAAAGTTTACCGGTTGCCATTTGAAAACGTAGGACTCATTTCAGCAAATTTCTAAAGTAAGAATGCTCAGCTGTCTATAGGTTTCCAAATAAGAACTAGGTTACTTTAAGCGCTTTGCAAAATTTGACCTATTTCAAATTTATACTCCCTTTTGCAAAACAGATATGATGCACCCTACAATGAAAGGAAATAGATGAAAATAAGATCACTGTTTCATGGAAAAGCAAATAGACACACACACAAGTTCTAAGGGAATAAATTTCACTCTTGAGTTTCTTGGCAGCTGAAGGAAAAAGGTAAAGAATAATGGAGAGAATGTTGAATTTGGAGGCATAAAGAATAGATTCGTTTGGCAGTCTGCAGTTGTCATTTACTAGCAGGGTGAGAGGAATCTTTCCCTTAAAGCATCTTCTTAGATTCTGTCTTTAAAAAAAAAATGTGGATAACAAGAATCTGGAAGAATATTGGGAAGATGTAAGGAGACACTCTATATGAAGGAAAACTCTAGGGCATAATAAAAATGAAAGCAGCTATAATGAATAGTTTATCCAACAGATAGAAAACAGAACTTAAAAAAAAAATTCCGACTAGGTTTTATTGGTCTGTCTTCCCCCACAGTCTGTAACACGGAGAGCACATAACATGTTTACTGAACTAATGAAACTAGGAAAGGGGACAGTTCCCAGATGTTTTCTCCGCAAGCTCGAGCAAATGTTTGACCAACTTCATTCATTGATTTAATCAAGAAAAGATGAAGGTTAGATCCCCAGCAGCTGAGAAGGGCTGCAGACGGTCTCATGCATGTGGAGTGTTCCACGGTGAACTCAAGACCACAGTGCTAAACTGGCTCTCAGTACTGCCCAGCGACCCGCTAT
>NC_043701.1:96257557-96261453 GCF_006229205.1 Suricata suricatta | reverse complement strand
TGGGCGTCCCCGCGCGCCGCGCCTTCCTCGGTGCCGGGTGGGTGCCCGGGGGCGCAGGCCGGGCCGCTGGGGCCGCGAGCCCAGGGAGTGGACACGTTTCGAGGGAGGCGCAGGCGGGGGTGGAGAGGGGTGTCCGGGAAAGTTTCTGGTGCGCGGTCCCCACTTTCTCCGGGAATTGGCACAAAAATAAGGAAGTTTCAGGAAAGAGATTTTTTTTTTTTTTAAAAAACAACTGTCGAAGGTCCCGTTTCAACTCGGGTAATGGAGTGAAATTTACAAGGAATTGCTCTTGTATTTGTTCTAAGACTTTAGTATCTGTTTTCAAGGAATTTGTAAACACTTGGAAGGGGAAATGGCAACGTTGTGAGGCCAAGTTAAAAAACAAAAAGCCCCAAGATCACAAAGCGTAAACACAGCAGGACCCCAGTTACGCATTATGGTCCTAATTAGGTTTTAAAAATCTCCTTTAACGCACTTTTGAGAGTACCCCCAGATGTTTCCGTGCGTGGTGGGAATGTGAACGTGGCTTCAGTTTCCTATTTTACTTCTTAAAAGAGATTTTCCTGACTTTCTAGTAACGAACATGCCTAGTATTTTCAGAGGTAAGCAATACCAACTTTTTTGAAATGAACTAAAAATAAAACTTTTAGAAAGGGAAGGAAGCA
This sequence comes from Suricata suricatta, assembly GCF_006229205.1. Classification (NCBI taxonomy): domain Eukaryota; kingdom Metazoa; phylum Chordata; class Mammalia; order Carnivora; family Herpestidae; genus Suricata; species Suricata suricatta. Next base: position 96,260,788 of record NC_043701.1, on the reverse strand, counting down.
GCTTGTGGGAGCTGGGGGAGGCTTTGTGTAACGGGTTTTTGGTGGTTGTTGGTTTTTTTGTTTTTGGTGAGTGCCTTTGACTCACCGTTTCCACTTTCCCTTGGGCTGGGTGGTATTTTACCTCTTTACCTGGGCGCTGGGCCTCAGGTAGAGAGGGGGGGGGGAGGGAGGAGAAAGAGAGAGGCAGGGCCCAGGGCCTTGGCATTGGGAGCCTGAAGCAATCCAGCGACGCCCAGGCTACCAGAGTGGTCAGTGGTGCCTGAGCCCAGGCCGCTGTCACCTGCCTGAGTCCAGGCGCGAATTAAGGGCAGAGCCACTAATGGTCGCTTTGGCCATTTAGTGATGTGTGCATGGTTTCCCGCAAGTAGACATTTGAGGGGAAAAAATGTGGATGTGTATGAGAAAGTAGGATTTTTAAATTTCCCCAGTGAGCAGAGGTATTAAAAGCAAGGCAAAGAACTCAAGAGTAGGAAGGACTGAGACAGGGTTAGTTTTTTGCCTTTGTTTTGTTTTCTGCTGGCCTTGATGATATAATTAGTGTCTTATGCTTCTAGGAGACTTGAGGTTCTCTAGGATCTCACCCTTTTTGGAAGGAACCTTGAGCCCTTGGCGAATTTCTTCAGAAAATGTATCTTGACGATGGAGGATTATGCAAACCTGTTGTTCTGCCCTACCTACACTTCCCCCAGTTAGATACATAGTTCGTGCTTAGATTTAAAATGTCCCAGGTGCGCCTGGGTGGCCCAGTCGGTTGGGCTTACGACTTCCGCTCAGGTCATGATCTCATGGTTGGTGGGTTCGAGCTACGCGTCAGGCTCTGTGCCGACAGCTAGCTCAGAGCCTGGAGCCTGTCTTCAGATTCTGTGTCTCTCCTCTCTCTCTTTGATCCTCTCCTACTCACTCACTCTCTCTCAAAAAAACATAAAAACATTTTAAAAAATATTAAAATGTCCCAGAATGTGTGGTTGGGAGTGAACATTTTACTGTCAAATAATGAGGCTAATTTTTGGTGGCTCTAAAATGTTTAAATAAACTATTTACCAGGTGGGGGTAATCCACAAATTATAATCTGACCTACGATTATAATTGTACCAATTAGGGCAAATTACTTTATGGAAATTGATCAGGTTTTTTTTTCTTTCCTAAAGACCTAATTGGCATCACAAATTAAGACATGTGATGTGTGACGATTTTTCCAGTGGAAATGTTTCTGTTTATCATAATTTAAATGTGAGCAGATTATAGTCTCTTTAAAATTAGTGGGGAGGTTCTGTAGGGTGGGCAGGTGACTGTAGGTAAGAGCACTTAATGAGCATTTCAGGCAGAGCGAGATGCTAAATTCGAGTGGCTGTGGACCCCAGCCTTAGGAATAAAGCCGCGTGATGAATTGTGTGCAGCAGCGCTAGAGCCCCGTGTGCATTGGTTTTGAGGCTCACATATACAGTAACTATAATTTCCGTCCCTTAGGGCAGAACTGGAAGGGATTCCAACAAAGCCGCTTAGGCCTGATGTTCGGAGAAGATACTGATTTAAACAGAATTCCCTTCGAGTTTCTGCTTTTTTGGCACCCTCACTCCTGGGTCAGATTTGAGGTTTTAAGACGGGGGCCGCACCGCCCATGGGTGAATTCCTGATGGCGCCGACCACTGGCTCTTCACGTGTTTGTGTTGGATGACAGGAGGGGGGCCCAAAAGGCCAGGGTGTGGTCCCTTCCCGAGAGCTCTCGCGGTGCAGCTCAAACCGGAGCAGAGAAGCCAGGAGGCCGTGAATGTCAGCATTCATTTTACTCCCTTCTTGCTCGAGCGTGCAGGTTGGACGCGTAGAGAAGGAAAGGAAGCTAGGTGGCGTCCTGATAATGCATGGCGTGCAAGGGGTCAAGAGGAACTTCTCTGGGGTTGACCTCGGAGCCACAAAGTGTGGTCTTCGGCGTCTCGGACTTAACACCTGTGCCCAGAGAGCTTCAAAAGCTGCTCACAGAGGGGGCTTCGTGTGACTTCTTGGAAGGACCCCACAATGATTTGTCATTTTTATAGTCCCTTATTTAAAAGGCCACTTGGTTTTTGTGTGTTTGTGTGTTTTGGTGTACTTTTCACTGTCCCATCCATAGAACGGAATTCTCATTGATGAGAAATTTCAGAGATCACAGCCAGTCTGATCTGGTCAGGTACAGAGAACAGAAATCCACGAGACAAGTCTGTGACTTAAACCAGGTGAGTCTTATAGTAAATGAATGAAACAGATCAATAAAGCCATCCAGGTAGAATAGTCTAGGCGTGTTCATTTTAAACTGTTCTTGAGCGTGCTGCTTGACTCATTAGCACTTTCTCTGAGCCACACTTGAGAAGTTTTTATCTCCAAGATACAATTTGGTTTTTCAGAAGACCTAGCTTTATTCACCAAAGTGGAATTGATAACAGGCTGATGGCAGACAGATAGAGATACAAAAATATTAGGAGGACTATTTTATTTTCTTTTGGGAAAGTAGTGGTTTCTGAAGGTTTTTTTTTTTAACTTAATTTTTTAGTGTTAATTCCAACATAGTTAACATACGGTGTGATATTATTAGTTTCATGTGTACAGGATGGTGGTCACTCAGTGCTCATCATAAGTATACTAATCCTCTTCACCTGTTTCACCCACCCCTCCCCCATCTCCCTTCTGGACCCATCAGTTCTCTATCCGAATGTTTTTAAATAGGACCCTGTGGAGGCATATTTGAAGTATAACAGAAATTAAGGCACAGAATGCTGTGTCTTCAACAGTGCTACATGCACCATCTGTGCGCAGTGCAAAGATACATTCTAGAATCTCACAGTTGGGGGCCAGAGTTTGCCTTCAAACATCTGATGGCTTCTTTTCCTCCTAGTCATCAGCTGAGGGCAGGGCTCCCTGCCTGGCTTAGTCCTTTCAGATGTTTGAGCACTTCCTGTGTGTGGGGTGTTAAGGTCACTCTGGAACCCCTTGACCCTTCTGCCTTTGTCAGAACTCAGCTGGTCAGGGCCTTGGTTTTTGGACTCGAAGACGACCTGAAGAGCCACCCTTTCCCACTCCGCACCTCCACTCTCCTTGGAAACTGTCATTCTTACCAGGTTTAATCCTCACGGAAGTTCTGTGAAGTGGCTTGTATTATCTGGATTGTAAAGATACAGTGACCTAGAGTGATGTGCTCTGGGCAGCCCACTCAGGAGGCTGGATTCTGTTGCCAGAACCCAGTGCGTGACTCTTGGCCCT
>NC_043701.1:96256067-96257457 GCF_006229205.1 Suricata suricatta | reverse complement strand
AGCCACCCTTTCCCACTCCGCACCTCCACTCTCCTTGGAAACTGTCATTCTTACCAGGTTTAATCCTCACGGAAGTTCTGTGAAGTGGCTTGTATTATCTGGATTGTAAAGATACAGTGACCTAGAGTGATGTGCTCTGGGCAGCCCACTCAGGAGGCTGGATTCTGTTGCCAGAACCCAGTGCGTGACTCTTGGCCCTGGATTCACGGGATCCATCTTGGCCAGTCACACAGCTTTCACTGAAGTAACATCATGAGGATAGAAATCTTCGTCCAACTCACAGTGCCGTTGAGTTAGTCAAGGACATGCTAAGCATAATGTATTACTTAAATATAAGGGGTGAGCAGCACTTTCGAGTTTTCTCATTCCTTTGCTCCTCCCTCTGGTTCTTTCTTTCTTTTTTTTTTGAAAGCTTATTTATTTTGAGAGAGAGAGAGATGGAGAGAGAGAGGATCGATCCCAAGCAGGCCCTGCACTATCAGCAGTGTGGAGCCCGATATGGGGCTTGAACTCCCAAACCACCAGATCATGTCCTGAACCAAAATCAAGAGTCAGACGTTTAACCCACTGAGCCACCCAGGCGTTCTGGTGCTGGCTCCTTTTTAGAAGCTGGCCAGATTAGGCTTTGGACCGGATTCTTTAGGTATAGTCTGTAAAAACATGGGAATATGAATAAGATCCACAAAGCTCTTAACACAGGAATAGTTAGATGATTTTGTACAAGCAATAACATGTTCACAAAAGCTGAAATAAAAGCACACTTGCAACTACTGCTCCCCCTCTCCTACTCCCTGGCTGTCATTTCCTAGATATTTCCCATCCGGTGTTTGCCTGTGTTTAGTCACCATTTTTGCCTAATTTGTAGTATGATTGCCATTTGAATTCTGCTTTCTTTAGCACCGTCAGTGCTATTTCTGGGACGCTTGGAGGTTTTTACAGTTTTCATTTTTAATGACTGCAGTGTTTCACTGAAGTCTGTATTTTATGTATTTTTATGTAGAGAAATTTTTTTCTTTATTAAAAGACTTTATTAGCAGAAACTTTGCAGTAACACAATGGTAGTGCATACCTTAAGCCTTGTGTTGGAGTCCATGCTGTTTTTTCTTTCTGAGTTTTATTTATTTTGAGAGAGAGGAGAGAGAGAGAGTCCTAGATAGGCTCTATAACCATCCTCACAAAGCCTCAAGTGGGCTCGACCCCATGCAGCAAGATCATGAGTTGAGCTAAGTCAGATGCTCAACCAACTGAGCCACCCAGGAGCCTGAGTCCATGCTGTTTTTAATTACCGTTTCTTTATCATGTACTTACTGTCTCCTGAAAGGAATGTGGCTAGTTTGGCAGGGGGATGGGAGTTTCCAAGTGTTCCTAAGACACTGCCCCCTTTATTAGC
>NC_043701.1:96254576-96255967 GCF_006229205.1 Suricata suricatta | reverse complement strand
GCTAATAAAGGGGGCAGTGTCTTAGGAACACTTGGAAACTCCCATCCCCCTGCCAAACTAGCCACATTCCTTTCAGGAGACAGTAAGTACATGATAAAGAAACGGTAATTAAAAACAGCATGGACGCAGGCTCCTGGGTGGCTCAGTTGGTTGAGCATCTGACTTAGCTCAGCGGCATGATCTTGCTGCATGGGGTCGAGCCCACTTGAGGCTTTGTGAGGATGGTTATAGAGCCTATCTAGGACTCTCTCTCTCTCCTCTCTCTCAAAATAAATAAAACTCAGAAAGAAAAAACAGCATGGACTCCAACACAAGGCTTAAGGTATGCACTACCATTGTGTTACTGCAAAGTTTCTGCTAATAAAGTCTTTTAATAAAGAAAAAAATTTCTCTACATAAAAATACATAAAATACAGACTTCAGTGAAACACTGCAGTCATTAAAAATGAAAACTGTAAAAACCTCCAAGTATCCCAGAAATAGCACTGACGGTGCTAAAGAAAGCAGAATTCAAATGGCAATCATACTACAAATTAGGCAAAAATGGTGACTAAACACAGGCAAACACCGGATGGGAAATATCTAGGAAATGACAGCCAGGGAGTAGGAGAGGGGGAGCAGTAGTTGCAAGTGTGCTTTTATTTCAGCTTTTGTGAACATGTTATTGCTTGTACAAAATCATCTAACTATTCCTGTGTTAAGAGCTTTGTGGATCTTATTCATATTCCCATGTTTTTACAGACTATACCTAAAGAATCTGGTCCAAAGCCTAATCTGGCCAGCTTCTAAAAAGGAGCCAGCACCAGAACGCGTGGGTGGCTCAGTGGGTTAAACGTCTGACTCTTGATTTTGGTTTAGGACATGATCTGGTGGTTTGGGAGTTCAAGCCCCATATCGGGCTCCACACTGCTGATAGTGCAGGGCCTGCTTGGGATCGATCCTCTCTCTCTCCATCTCTCTCTCTCTCAAAATAAATAAGCTTTCAAAAAAAAAAGAAAGAAAGAACCAGAGGGAGGAGCAAAGGAATGAGAAAACTCGAAAGTGCTGCTCACCCCTTATATTTAAGTAATACATTATGCTTAGCATGTCCTTGACTAACTCAACGGCACTGTGAGTTGGACGAAGATTTCTTTCCTCATAACGTTATTTCAGTGAAAGCTGTGTGACTGGCCAAGATGGATCCCGTGAATCTAGGGCCAAGAGTCACGCACTGGGTTCTGGCAACAGAATCCAGCCTCCTGAGTGGGCTGCCCAGAGCACATCACTCTAGGTCACTGTATCTTTACAATCCAGATAATACAAGCCACTTCACAGAACTTCCGTGAGGATTAAACCTGGTAAGAATGACAGTTTCCAAGGAGAGTGGAGGTGCGGAGTGGGAAAGGGTGGCT
>NC_043701.1:96190562-96254476 GCF_006229205.1 Suricata suricatta | reverse complement strand
TCCTCCCGGATCACTGCCGTGTGGCTGTGGGCATGTGGCCAGCCCGGAGGCTGCCACCAGTGGGCTTCCGACCCTTAGCCCTCACCGCTGGGTCAGTTGCCCTCCTGAACTTGTTTCCCAGAATGTCCTGTTTCTCTCACCACGTTGAAATGGTTTGAAGATGGTCTCTCCCTAGGGTGCATGACTCCTTCATGGGACCCCTTAGCATGGTGCCGTGGCAGCACACTCTTGAGTAATACACTGAGCACTAGCACGCTGCTCAGTAACTTCCAGTGATGCATGAGGACCTGGCATCTTCACAGAATGCTTTTCAGTCATAGTTGGGAGGCCATCAGGGCTCTGCACAATTAATCAGATTCTTTTCTGGGTAGAGGAGAGGGGTGAATTTTCCTGGTTTTCCTAGCAGGCAAGGCCGTTTGGCCTGCTTTCAGCGATCAGATGTGAGAAGCGTTGTGTGTCACTTGGGGGTGGTCTTCTCTACGTGCCAGTGTGTCATTTGCCATGTGTCCTTCCCTCTGCCTCTGCCAGCGTCCCAGGTGGTGATAGCTGTGTCCGCCCAGGGCCCGTGTAAGGACGGTGTGGAAGGGTGCCCCTGGCTTGCCTGGGGTGAACATGTCGACCTGGAGAGAAACCTTCTTTTATTTCAGACCCGTAAGACGTGGTATTGTTTGTTACTGCTCGATGCCCTGGCATGTCCCCACACACAAAGGCTCTCCTGTTTTAATTCACTCTGTGCTGTTCATCAGAGTGAACTAGGGTTGTGGTGGTAATAGAAATGGGTGGGCTCCTTTTCGATTAATGCTTTAAGGGGGTGAGGTGGGTGCTCCTGGAATTAAGGGGTTTGGAGTTCAGGGACACTGGGTGCCCTGCAGTGGGCAGCAGAGCCCATTGGAAGCCATAGTCATTCTGTCCAGAATGCCAGTAGCACCTTGTTGAAAAACACTTGTCCAGTGTGATAATTGGTCTTGTAGAGTCTGGTGTGATCTTGACATTGGCCTCATATTTCCGGTCTGCTGACTTTTCTGGATAAAGGAAGTTAACTAGCTCTTCCCAAGTGGTTTGCCCACCTCCGCCCCAGGACCTCGGCCAAAACTCCTCTGTTACTCACCCCATGGCTCTTCTAAGCCCTCTGCACATACACGTCTGTAAGTTTCTCTTCACTTGTAATTTCTTTCTTTTTTTTAATTTTTAAAAAATACTTATTTATTTTTGAGAGAGAGTGAGCGTGAGTCGGGTAGGTCAGAGAGAGAGAGGGAGACACAGAATCCGAAGCAGGCTCCAGGCTCTGAGCTGTCTGCCCAAAGCCCGACATGGAGCTGGAAACCACAAACCATGAGATCATGACCTGAGCTGAAGTCAGGTGCTTAGCTGACTGAGCCACCCAGGTGCCCCTGTAATTTCTTTCTTCAAGATAATGTTGGTGATTTTCTTTTGCCTATTATTTTACTGTGGTAAAATATCATAACATGACATTTACTATTTCAGCATTAAAAAAAGTGTTTATTTTTGAAAGAGAGGGAGACAGAGCATGAGCAGGGGAGGATCAGAGAGAGGGAGACACAGAATCTGAAGCAGGCTCCAGACTCTGAGCTGTTAGCACAGAGCCCGATGTGGGGCTTGAACCCACAAACTATGAGACCATGACCTGGGCTGAAGTCAGATGCTTAACCAACTGAGCCCCCCAGGGGCCCCATATTTCAGCATTTTAAGTGTATAATTTAGTGGCCAGAAACACAGTTGCATTGTTGTATAGCCATTGCCACTGTCTCCAAAACCTTTTCATGATCCTAAACTGAAACTCTGTGTCCATTAAACACTTAACTCTCCATTCCCACCCTCCCTCCCCCTAGTCCCACCACCATTGGTAACCTTTCTACTGTCTGTCTCTATGATTTGACTATGCTAGCTACTGCATGTAAGTGGAGTGATAAAATATTTGTCCTGTGGGTCTTATTTCACCCAACATGATGTTTTCAGTTCATCCATGCTGTGTATGTCAGAATTTCATTCCTATTTAAGGATGAGTAATAATACTTTGCACGTGTATACCATATTTTGTTTATCCATTCATCCATCTATGATGGTTGGGCTCTTTCCACCTTTTGGCCGTTGGGATGAAGGCTACTATAAACATTGGTATAAAATAATTGTTTGAGTCTCTGATTGCACTATTTCGTACGAAGACCGAAAGCGCGATTACTGGATTCTGTGGTAATTGTGTGTTAAAGTTTTTGAAAAGCTCCCCTGGAAGCTGTGTCGCTTCCCCTCCCGCCCAGCGTTGCACAGAGGTGCCACTTTCTCCACATAGATACCAACACTTGATTTTTGCTTTTTTCAAGGAACAGCCATCCTAATGGAGGTGAAGTGGTACCTCATGATGCTTTTGGTTTGCATTTCCCTAAGGATTAGTGTTGTTAAGCATCTTCACATGCTTATTGGCGAACTGTTTATTTTTGGAGAAATGTCTTTTTAAGTCCTTTGCTCTCTTAAATTGGGTTTTGCTATTGTCTTTCAGCTCTAGGAGTTCTCTATGTATTCTGAATATTAATCCCATATCAGATACATGAATTGCAAATGTTTTCTCCCATTCTGTAGGTTACCCTTTTCAATCTCTTGATAGTGGCCTTCGATATATAGAAGTTTTTTTTATTTTGCTCAAGTGCAGTTTGTTTATTTTTTTTCTGTTGTTGCCGGTACCTTTGGTGTCATAGACACAAAATCATTGCCAAGTCCATTGTCAGGAACTTTTCCCCTTTTATTTCCTACTAAGTTTAAGAGTTTTAGCTCCTACTTTTAAATCCTGGATATGTTTGGGTTTTTGGTAGCTAGTTTTGTTAAGACAGGTATCCAGCTTTCTTCTTTTGGGTGTGGATATCCAGTTTTCCCAGCATCATTTCTTGAAAAGATGATCTTTTCCCCTTTGTATAGTCTTGGTACTTTGTCAAAAATCATTTGACCGCCATATATGTGAAGGCTTATTTCTGGGCTCTGTGGTCTATTGCACTGGTCTTTATGCTGGGACCACACTGTTTGGATAACTGTAGCTTTGTATTAAGTACTGAAATCAGTAAATGTGAGTCCTCTAACATAGTTCTATTTTTGTATGTATGTATGTATGCATGCATTTTTTTAAAGACATTTTAAGTAATATCTACTCCTAATGTGAGGCTCTAATATACAACCCCGAGATCAAGAGTTGCATTCTCCAGTGACTGAGCCAGCCAGGGGCCCCTGGTTCTTCTTTTTAAAGACTTGTTTTGATTATTTTGAGCTCCTTGAGATTCCATATGAGTTTTAGAAGGGGCTTTCTCCTTCTGTAAAAAAATATTGCTGGGATTTGATAGAACTGCACTGGATCCATAGGTAGATTTGGGTAGTATTGTCACCTTCACAATATTATGTGTCCAATCCATGAATGTGTGATGTTTTTTCATCTGTTTCTGCCTTCTTTAATTTTTCTCAGTGATGTTTTCCAGTTTTCAGTGTAGTCTTACTGCCTGCTGCCTCCATTAATTCTAACTGTTTTATTCTTTTTGATGCTGTGGTAAATGGGATTGTTTTTTTAATTTCCTTTTCAGATTGTTCCGTGTTAGTGTGTAGAAATACAACTGATTTTTATGTGTTGATTTTGCACCCTGCAACATTATTGAATTAGCTAGTTAGTGCACATGGATTTTATGGAATCCGTAGGCTTTTCTATATACCTGTGAACATAACTTTACTGCTTCCTTTCCAATTTGGATGCCTTTTATTTCTTGCATAATTGCTCTGGCTAGAGTTTCAAATACTGTGTTAAACAGAAGAAGTGAAACTAGGCATCCTTGTCTTGTTGCTGTTCTTGAGGGAGAGCTTTCAGTTTTTCACCATTGAGTTTGATGTTATCTGTTTTTTCATCTATGACCTTTATTATGTTGAAGTTTCCTTCCATTCTTGGTTGATCACTTTTTTGGTTTGGTTTGGTTTTACCATGAAAGGGTGTTGAATTATGTCACATGCTTTTTCTGCATCTCTGGAGATGATCATGTGTTCTGTTTTCTTTTATTATGTTAATGTAGTGTATTACATTGACTGGTTTTTATATCCTGAACCGTCTTGCACACCAGAAGTATGTCTCACTCGGTCATCTTGTATGATCTTTTTTTAAATTAAAAAAATTTTTTTTTACTACGCTACTGCATTTAGGCCTGCTAGTATTTTGTTGAAGATTTTTGCATCAATATTCACAAGGGATATTGCTCTGTACATTTCTTGTAGGGTCCTTGGCTTTGGTGTCAATGTAATACTGGCCTCATGGAATGAGGAAAGAAGTGCTCTCTTCAGTTATTTGGAAGAGTTTGAGAAGGGTTGGTGTTAATTCTCACTTAAAAGTTAAAAAGATCTTACCAGTGAAGTCATCTGGGTCATGGGATTTACTTCGTTGGGGGACTTTTGATTACCAATTCAAATCCTTAGTAGTTAGAAGTCCATTCAGATTTTCTTTTCGTGAATCAGTCTTGGAAGATAGTGTGTTTCTGGGAGTCTGTCCGTTTCATCTAGCTAGCCCAATTTGATGGCATTCAATTGGTCATGGTACTCTTTTATTATCCTTTTTATTTCTGTAAAATTTGTAGGAATAACCTCACTTTATTTCAGTAGTTTGTATCTTTTTTTCTGTCATCGGTCTAGCTAAAAGCTTGTCAATTTTGGTATTTTCAGAACACCAACTTTTGGTTTTGTGGCTGTTTCTCTGTTGGTTTTCTATTCTCTATTTATATCTGCTGTAATCTTTATTATTTCCTGCCTTATCTTTGGGTTTAGTTTGCTATACTTTTTCTAGTTTTATAGTGTAATATTAGTTTGTTGGTTTGAGATCTTTTTTTAACATAAGTGTTTACAGCTTACATTTCCCTTTTAGCATTGCTTTCTCTGCAGACCGTAACTTTTGGTATATTTTGTTTTCATTTTCACTTGTGTGAAAGTGTTTTCTAACTTCCATTGTGATTGTTTCTTCTTTGGAGTAACTCATTGGTTATTTAAGGGCGTGGTGTTTAATTTTCACATATGTGTGAGTTCCAGCCTTCCTTCTGTTACTGATTTCTAGTTCTATTCCATTCTGATCCACAGAGATAGTTTGTAGGATTTCAACTGTTTTAAATTTATTCTGACTTACTTTGTGGCCTAACATGGTCTGTCCTGGGGAGTTTTCCATGAGACCTTGAGGAAAATGTACACTCTGCTCTGTCGGTTGGCATGTTCTATATATGTGTTAGCTTGAATTGGTTTATAGTGTTGCTCAATTCCTCTGTTTCCTTATTGATCTTTTGTCTTATTCTGTTATTGAAGTCCCCAACGATTATTGTAGAACTCTCTCTCACTTCATTTCTGTCAGCATTTGCTTCGTATGGTTTGGAGCCCTGAAATTTTGTGCCTACACATTTTTAATTGTTATGACTGGTTGCTGAATTGACCTTTTTATCGATATGGAATGCCCTTGTAATATTTTTTGACTTAATGTCTACTTTGATATTAGTATAGTCCTTACATCTCTCTTTGGGTTACTCTTTGCTTTGAGTATCTTTTTTGTCCTTTCACTTTTCAGCCTAAATGTCTTTTTAGATATGAAGTGAGTCTTTTATAGACAGTGTATAGTTGGATACCAGTTTTTTCTTAAATTCATTCTGCCATTCTGTGTCTTTTGATGGTAGAGTTTAATCTATTTGCACTTATTTTTTTTTCAACATTTTTTACAAGTTTATTTACTTAGCAAGTGGGAGAGGGTCAGAGAGAGAATCCCAAACACACACTCCACACTGTCAGCACAGAGCTCAGTGCCGGGTTCAAACCCATGAATTATGAGATCATGACCTGAGCCAAAATCAAGAGTTGGACGCTTAACTAATTGAGCCACCAAGGTGCCCCAATCTGTTTGCATTTAAAGTGGTTATTTATAGGGAAGGATTTATGCCATTTTGTTTTCTTTTACTTTTTTTTTATTGCTTTTTTGATCCTTGTTTCCTCCATTACTGCCTACCTTTGTTTTGTGTTTTGTTGATTTCATGTTTGATTTCCCTTTCATTTCCTTTTGTGTGTATTCAGTAGATATATTTTCCTCTGTGCTAAGCATGGGGTTACATATAACATGCTATAATTAAAATGATCTAATTTGATAGATAGCAATTTGTCAGTGGCACCCGAAAACTCTACTAGACAGCTCTGCCCCCTCTTTTGTTATCAGTGTCACCGATTACATCTTTGTGCTTTGTGCACCACTAACAGAGATTCGTAGGTGCATTTTTATACTGTAGGAAAGAAAAGGTGGGGTTACAGACTGAATTTACATTAATACCAGTATTTATATTTTACTTGAAAACTTTATATTTCATATGGCTTTGAGTTACTCTCTAGTGTCCTTTCATTTTGTCTCAGAGGACTCGCTTCAGGCTTTCTTGTTAGGCAGTCTGGTACTAATGAACTCCCTCAGCTTTTGTTTATTTGGTAATGTCTTAATTTCTCCCTCGTTTTGAAGGACAGTTTTGCCAGATACAGAGTTTTTAGTTGACAGTTTTTTTCTTTCACTGCTTTAAACAGATCATCCCACTGTCTTCTGGCCTCCAGGTCAGCTGATTATCTTATTGAGAATTCCTTGTATGTAATGAATTGCTTTTCTCTGGTGGCTTTCAATGGTTTTTTGTCTTAGTCTTTTTAAGTTTATTGATTTTGAAAGAGAGCATGAGTGGGTAGGGGGTGGCAGAGAGGGAGAGAGAGAATCCCAGGCAGGCTCTGCGCAGAGCCCGATTTGGGGCTTGAACTCACATACTGTGAGATCGTGACCTGACCTGAGTCAGATGCTTAACTGACGGAGCCCCTCAGGTGCCACACACATTTTTTGGTTGGGTGGCTTCGATGCTGCGTTGTAGGAGATGTTTGTATATTCTCAATGCTAGATCCTCATTGCTTCCGTGGTTTGCGGCTGTTATCCTGTTCCGTAGGTTGCCTTTCACTTTCTTACTAATGTCCTTTGATAAATAGATGTTTTTAGTTTTGGCAAAGTCCAGTTTTACCTGTTTTTGTCTTCTGTTGTTCATGCTTTTGGTGTCCTATTAAGTTCAGGTTTTTTGACTGAATTCAATACTAAATACTAACTAATATGTAGTTATTGTGCTGAAAAACTGCTTTTGCCTGGAATGGCTTTTGTAGGGGAATTAAGAAGCTGTGTGGCCGTCCATAAGTAGGCTGAGCTTTGCTGCTTTTTGAAATGAGGGGAGGTCCCCCAACTGATGGAGGAGATCTTGTCACACTCTGGGAATCTTTGACTTTATGATCCTCTTAGCTCTTAATAGTTCATAAACGCCCATCACGCTGAGTTTAGCCATATTTTCTGGGAGTCCTTGAATCTCACTGCATATCTTTGTTTTTTAAGCTCCCCTGTCTCAGATGTGTATGACCGAATTTCTGGTTTGAAATCTGAAGCCCATCCATTCCCTCCTTAGTTCTGTAGGAGGGTGTTTCTCCAGACACCTCTCCCCATCGTCGAAGGCGCCCCTAAATGACGCAGCTGCTGGTAGAGAAGGACACTTAATTTCTGTTGCTTTCATTACTTAGGGAGGCTGAAGACTCTGAAAATCTGTTTTTAGCCTCTTCTATGTTCATTTATAATGACTTGACTTTGTTTTACCTATTTTATCTGTGTGACTCTTGAAACATTTCATTTTGCATGAGCTGAATTTTCAGTAACATTAGTAATTGGTCTATTTGTGGCACATCTTTTCTCTTTTTTCCTTCCAGAAAAAAATTTATTTTCTCTTTAGAAGTTTAAAAATGTCAAGTGGTCCATGATCCTCTTCTTTTCCAGTTTGTAGAAATTAATTTTTATATTTTTATTTTAAAGAGAAAGCACAAAAGCAGGAGAGAGGGACAGAGGGAGAGAGAGAATCCCAAGTAGGCTCCGTGCTCAGCACAGAGCCAGACATGGGGCTCCATCCCACGACCCTGGGATCATGACCTGAACTAAAATCAACAGTTGGACGCTCAACAAACGGGGCCACCCAGACGCCCTGACTCTTTGCCATTTTGATCTCCTTAACATTCGTGCTTAAAGTCTCCCCCATTCAGAGGCCAGTTGGGGCACCTGGGTAGCTTAGTCGTTTAAGCATCCGACTTCAGCTCAGGTCGTGATCTCACGGTTTGTGGGTTTGAGCCCTACGTTGGGCTCTGGGCTGACAGCTCAGAGCCTGGAGCCTGCTTCAGATTCTGTGTCTTCATCTCTCTCTGACCCTCCCCTGCTCACACTGTATCTCTCTCTAAAATAAATTAAACATTAAAAAAAACAAACACAGAGGCCAGCTGCATGTTCATGTTAAATATATTCTCCTTTGTGGTGTATTTGTTGTTATTGTTTTACCTTTTAACTCTTCAATCTTCTGACTTATAATATTGGGAGAGAAGCAAAATGGACTTTATTACTCTCCTCAGATAGGCAGTTTTGCCAGGATCATTGATTGGCATCATCTTTTCCCTGTTGATTTGTGGTTTTTCCTATCAAATCTTAATTCTGTGTGCTAGGATCCAATTCTAGGAAACAGGATTCACCCTGTTTCTACATAATTTTCTTCCTTTTTCTGACTAAGGCTTAATTTATATACAGTAAAATTAATCCTTTTTATTCACTTCTGTGAGGTTTTTCTGTAATCACTATCACAGCTGATTTTATCGCCTCTCAAAAATTTCCTCTGACCTCTCGCCTCAGGCAACCATTGATCTATGTTCTGTTTCCAGAGTTTTGCCTTTTCCAAAATGTCACAGAAGTGGAATCAGACAATATGTAGCCTTTTTCCCAGGCCTAATGCTGTTGAGTTTACCCCTATTGTGTCTGTCAGGAACTTACTCTTTTTTACTGCTGACCGTATTCCCTGGGATGCCTGTCCCCTGTTTGGTTTATCCCCTCCCTCGCTGATCTGGATTCTTTCTGGGCTTGGGAATACAACCGCTGATCACAAGTTCTTTGCAAACATGTGTTTTCATCTCATTTGGGTAAACGTCTAGGAGCAGGAATGCTGTATCATGTGGGAAGAGTGTGTTTAACTTCATGAGAAGCTGCCACATTGGTTTTCCAAGGCGGCCCCACGGTTTGGCATTGCCACCAGCCGCTTACGGGAGTGCCGGGTGTATCCGCATCTGGGTCAGTCGGTGGACTGCTGCCGAACTGCACAGAGAAATGCCAGATCCTTGGGCCCGATGTGGTGTTACACTGCTGCACTGGTCACGCATCCGAAGGATGTCCCCGTGAATCCTTTACCAGGTGCATTGCATAGGAATCTTGATTTCTTTGTTGAGTCTGTTAAATAGTGTTTTGTATTGAAGATGCTTGAATATCTTAGGAAGATTTTGGCCAAATCCTGGAGCTCGTGACCGCAGTTCTTCGTGCCTTTTAAAGTTAGGCAGCAAGAAACAGAGCCCTGAATGCCCCCAGAATGCATACTGGTGTTTGCTTTTTTCAAACGTGTTCTTCCCTGTTGTTCCTAACTGGTAATGACTGCCCCCCTAATGGCCCCTCTGGAGCAGGTGCAGAAGTCCTAGCTGAGGAGGGAGAGTTGGGCTGACATGGGCTTTGCAGCCGCAGGCCGATGCCATTGTGGCTGGAAACGATTTATTCATATTGCCAGCCTTTCCATTCCTTACAGATGCTTCTGTTAAATCATTACATGGGGAACGCTTCCTTCTTTCACCTTTTGTGTTAAAACAGGCTTCTGGGGGGTCCTGGGTGGCTTACTCAGTTAAGCATCCAGCTCGCCCAGGTTGTGATCTGGCAGTTCCTGGGATCTAGTCCCACATTGGGCTCTGCGCCGAGTGTGGAGCCTGCTTGGGATTCTCTCTCTCTCTTCCTCCGTGGCCCTCCCCCTCTCTCTGTCTCTCAAAATACATAAACTTAACAACAGCGACGATAAAACAGGCCTCTGGGCCAGCGGAGCTTTCAGATTTCATAGAATGGTGGTAAGGCAACAGGAAGACAGCTGGATCCAATCACGGCCCCTCACTGCCGCCTGAGAGACTGAACCCGGGGGGCTGTTACTTAAAATCTAACACACTTACACTTTTATAAGTATTATCTATGTTTCTCCGGTTACAAGTGTTTTCTTGGCATACTGATTGTGATGGCTTAACAACAAAAGTATCTTTGAAAAGAAAAGGATGCCAAATACTGTTAAATTTACCTCCTTAGGAAAAGTTTTAATTGTTCCCACAAGAACCACGTCCGGCTTTGTGAGGAGCTTCTCAGCATAAATGTGGCAGGCTTTTTTGTTTTTTTGCTGTTGTTACTAGAACTCTGTTTCTCTGTCTGCCTGTTTGCCCCAAAGGGTGATTTCGTTCGATGGTGGGAAACTGTGTGTATTAATCCTCTGACATCAGTAAACTGGGCACATTCAGCCTCTGGATTTGTGTTCTCCATAAACCAAATGTTAAGTTTTCTCCTGTGATCGAACCATTGACTTGCTAATCATTGTTTAAACAAGAAGCAGTAAAATCATGATAAAAAATAAGATTAGAGATTAGTGAGTTCTTAAGTGAAACTGAAAGTAATGCATGGAAACAAATTCAAAGAATTGAAGGAGCTTTGGAATATACAACTCTGTAGATGCTGGCGCGGCAGCGTCGGGCCCGGGGGCCCTGAGACCACTTCTTGTACTAATTGTACTTGTTGTACTAATTCCAAGTGCCAGTTTCACGTAAGCATGTCTTGTAGCAATGTAAATTATTTTTTTCAAATCTCAAGCCTTGACGACATCTCTTTAATATTATGAAATGGGAGGTACAGGTAAAGGACATTTGCACCCCCAGGTACAGTGATTGCCCAGTTATCTGGGCAGAGGCCTAGTATGTAGCGGAACTGTATGCCAGGGCCACATAGGACTGCAAAGAAATCTTGAACTTGATTGTTGGTGGTGGTTATTGTTGGTAGTGGTGCTGGTGGTATATGTTTGAAACTGTTTTGTGTGTATTGTAGATACAGCAAATGGGAACGTATATGAGAAATAACGAGAGTTGTAGGGTTTTTTGAAATACAATTTTTTAGGGGCACCTGGTTGGCTCAGCCTGTTAAGCGTCCAGCTTCAGCTCAGGTCATGATCTCACGGTTCGTGGGTTCAAGCCCTGCATCGGGCTCTGTGCTGACAACTAGCTCAGAGCCTGGAGCCTGCTTCAGATTCTGTGTCACCCTCTATTTCTGATCCTCCCTGCTCATACTGTCTCTGTCTCTTAAAAATAAATAAAAAACATTAAAAAATGTTTGAAATACAATTTTTTAAATATTTATTTCTTTTTGAGAGAGACAATGAAAGCATGAGCAAGGGAGGGGCAGAGAGAGAGCATCCCAAGCAGGCTCTGCACGGGCTCGAACTCGTAAATCCAGAGATCATGACCTGAGCCAGAATTAAGAGTCAGATGCTTAACTGACTGAGCCACCCAGGTGCCCTGAGAGTTGGTATTTTCATTGTGGGGGATGGGAAATTCTAAAGGAGGTGTTGAAAGAGGTGAGGAAGAATCCTACCATATTGGATTTGAGTTCGAGGTATCACTATGAATGTGTGATTTAAGATATTTAAAATATCCTTACTCTGTCCAGGCAAAGAGCTTAGAAGCAATGATACTTAACTAGCAAGGAGCACACCTTGCAGAATCTCAGATTTGATTTCTAGATGCCAGTGTGCCTTAGAGAAAAGGCTGATCCGAGGTCTGGGGCAGGTAAAGTATAAGGCTAACTTAGCAGAGTTGTGCCAGAAAGGAAAGAGGTGCCCGTAGACTCTAAGGGTTGTGTCAAAACAGCATAGAAACTCGCTTGAAGGACCTCCCCCAATGGCCAAATTTAGGACAATTTCAGCATCAGAAAGAATGGTGATAGTATTGGATTAAAACACATTGGATAAAAAAAAAAATATCCATGAACCTATATGAGAGGGAGAGAAGGGGAGAGAGGGAAACAGCAAGAGAGAGAATATTGCTTTCTAGAAGAATGCCAGCTAGTATGTAAAGGACGAATTGAATTTGAAAATGACCATTTTGCAACCCGTGGTGTATAGTAATGGATTTAGTTATCAGTGGATGCTGAAACTACTGAGTGAATTGTTATCAAGGGGAAGAATATTCACAGACTGTCAGAAATCACCCTACTTATCTCTTATTAAGTAAAAAGGGAAAAAATGTGTTTTTGCTAAGGAGAAATCTGGCATGCCCCCCTTGTTGATCAGAGAGCGTCACCACTAGAAACAGAGACCCCGACATTCTGTGCTCTCTGAGTAAAGCAGCAGCAATACCTATGAAGGACCCATCCCCTTCCCTTCCCAGAAAGAAGTAAACTTGAATCTGCCAGAGCTTGTAACGTCAGCTACCAAATCACAGGAAATCCTGGGACAGAGGAGTCTGGTAAATACCATCTTACAGCTGCAACAGACAGACACAAACTTTAACCTTCCAGACTCTTGCAGATTCTATAATCAGATGACCCAGTTTGTTCAAAACTAAGTTGCCAAAGGAAGAAAAAGGACACCTGAGAAAAGACTTGTGAGACCTGTTGACCAATGTTTGGACTTGATTCAAATCATAGTACACGTGGGCTGTGAGTTACAAAAGTAAGTGAACAGAACGGAGGACACAGCCTGATTGAGAATATAGAAAAGGAGCAAAGCTGCTTACCTCGTTGGGTGAATTTTCACGTCTGAATCAGCAGATAACAAAGAACGAAAAATTACAGAGCTCTAGGTGGAAATGGAGAAAAGAGGAGCTTAGTAACTATTTTACAGAATATATTTTATTTACATGGATGACATTTAAAGACAGATCCAAGGTAGGAAAAAAAATAGTGGTTTCTCAGAAACCAATGATAGTTTCCTTATTTTTTGTGAAGAGATCAAAAATGGCATATATCTAGCTATGGCCTTGACATTTTCTGCAAGGTGGGATAGATCTCAAAAATTTGAAAAAGCCCTCCTCTTTTGTTGCCACAGGGATCAGCCGAAGCATAGTTTGCGCAGGGTCACTGGGGTCTTCTGGACAACCGTGGCAGGTTGATCGAGCTAGGAGATGCTAATTCCTGTTCCTCTCTAGAAAATTTCCCTTGGTGAAAGCAGCCCCTGGCTTTATCCTCTTTCTTTTTTGAATCCAAAACAGATCCCTAAAGAAGTGGCTGACATCTTTAACGCCCCCAGTGATGATGAAGAGTTTGTCGGCTTCCAAGATGACGTTCCCATGGAAACCCTCTCGTCAGAGGAGAGCTGTGATAGTTTTGACTCACTGGAGTCAGGCAAGCAGGTACGGATGCTTCCTTTCCTGCCAGGTGTGGCCTTCTGGAAGCCTGGATCCTGGGTTGGATATTCTTGTATTTGAGTGTGGTCTGAGATGGGGGATGGTAGTTGATTGTCGAGCATTTGTTAAGCATTATGCCTTCATACTTCAAGAACCAATGAGTGTCCCTATATCACGTGTACTGTTTAAGCCCTTTCTGTGTACGGTAATTTTTTTCTTTTTAATAAAAGGGGCCTCACATGATCCAATCCATTTTCTTGGCAACCTCGGGGCCGCAGCTTGGTTGAGGCTGTGTTCTGAGTGCTCCCACATGACTGGCCGGGCAGGGTTGGGTCCACATAGCGACAGTCCACACTGCAGTGCAGGAACATGTGGTAACCGTGAGCCAGTTGTGTTCCTGCCGCCTGGGCACCTCACTCCTGGAAGTGTAGGGAGAACGTTATTCTTTTATTACTTTGATCTCTGCCAAAGACAAGTTACATTTCTGTGAGAGTAAGATTCCTGGAGGTTTATATTGCGTCTTAGCAGGAGCAGCGCCAGTCAGAGTAGCCTTCTGTGGCATATTCTTCGTTCACTGTCACTCTCAGAATGCCTCATCCTCCCTGGGCCCTCGCTTCTCTGAAAAGGCTCTATGTTGAATCTGCCTTGCTTGCTTCTCCTGGGCAGGTGCAGGAGGGGAGGCGATAATTACATGGGGGCGGCGCCTGGCTCGTCCTGCTGCCTGTGTGGGCTCTGGCCTCCGTGGGAGCGGGTCTTTCTCGGGGTCAGTGGCCTCCCTGGTCTCTGTGGCCCTCACTTCCCTCGATGTCTCTGCAGCATTTGGGCCACCAGCCACCTGCTTCCACTCCAGAGCGTCTCTTCCTCTCTCTCATGTCGTTCATTCTTCAGTCTTCTCTTCTGTTTCCCAGCCCTACATGTGGATGTTCTTCATGATTTATCTCCAGGCCTTTTCTCTTCATGACCTTGGGATTGGCCTGCTTTCAGCCATTACCTCCAAGTTCTCGATGACTTGCCTTCTCTCTCCAGCCCCACATGTACACCTGAGTGCCAGCTGGACCAGTCTTGATCAAGGAAGATCTCAAACTCACCGTTTTTCCTTTCCTGGTTGTCCACTTGTCTTCCTCATTTTTATCCTTATCTCGGGTGTTCCTGACCCCTCCTCCTCCTCTTCCAGCTCCCTGACTCCCTTGTCTGTGGCTCTTCTGCCACGCTGCTCTCCTTCATCCCTTCCCTCCTCTCCCCCCTTCAGCTCCCATAGTCCTCATAGCCTTTACCTCAATTGCAGAACTGAGCTCTGGTCCTGATCCTGGTCTTATTCAGAAGCCCTTGGTCTCCATTTGAGCATGTGGGGGAGGGTAGAGCCTGTGGATCCACCGGGAGGGGCATTCTGAGCAGTGGGGGGTGTGCATGACAGGCTGAGCCTAGAGCCCAGCAGCAATGTAGGCGTTACAAAACAAAGCAGCTTCCGAATCTTGGCTATTGTAAATAATGCTGCAATAAACATAGGGCTTTCACATTAGCGTTTCTGTTTTCTTTTGATAAAAACCCAGCAATGGAATTAGTGGATCATAGGGTAGTTCTTTTTTTAATTTTTTGAGGACCCTCCATACTGTTTTCCACAGTGGCTGCAACAGTTTGCATTTCCAGAAGCAGTGCCTGAAGGTTCCGCATCCTCACCAACACTTGAGAGTTCTTGTCTTTTTCATTTTAGCCATTCTGACAGGTATAAGGTGATATCTCATTGTGGTTTTGATTTACATTTTCCTGATGATGAGATAGGGAAGCAGCCTAAGTTGTCCATCAGAAGAATGGATAAGGAAGATGCTGCATATGTCTATGTTGGAATATTATGCAGCCATAAAAAGGATGAGGTTGTTGCCATGTGCCATGGGTGGACCTAGAGGGTGTCACGCCAAGTGAAATGAGACCGAGAAAGACAAATACCATATAATTTCACTCATGTGAAATCTAAAAATTAAAATGAATACATAAAAAAGCAGAGTCAGACCTATAACTACAGAGAACCAGGTGATGGTTGCGAGCAGGGAGGGGACTGGGGAGACGGGCAGAATGGGTGAAGGGGGGAAGGAGCTCTAGGCTTCCAGCTTTGCAGCTAACAAGTCAGGGGAATAAAAGGCACAGCTTAGAGAATACAGTCTGTGATACTGAGGTCCAGTAGCATGTTGACAGACGGCAGCTACACTGTGAGCATAGCGTAATGTATAATACTGTACACCTGGGGGTGACGTAACATTGTGTGTCAGCTCTACTCAGACTTTAAAACAAAAAGCCCAGAACAGCTGCTTTTGATACTGTGACTTCTAGGCAGTCAGGCCCGCCCGTCTTGCCCACCGCTGCCGAGGCTGACGGCAGCGTGCCTTAGATGGCCTGTGACTGTGCGCTTTCCATGCAGATTGCATTTGATTCACGCACCTCCCTGGACAGTGTGGGTGTTGTTACTGTCCCTTTGTCACAGGAGATGACCCTGAAGCTCAGGGCAGTGACGTGACTTGTCTGAGCCCCCACATCTGAGAAATGTCTCCCCTGGGGTATTTCAAGTCTAGAAGGGTCACTTCTCAGCCCCTCCCTGCTCCCTGCTTTTCCTCCATGCTGCCACAGGCCCGCGACCGCATGGACACCCTGCCCCCATTGCGCGCTGGCCTGCACTTGGTATTCGTTGGTCCCTGGCGTGCCTTCTGCTTGCGTGTCTTCTCAGCAGTTTTCTATACCCTACCTCGGTTCGGATCCAGTTCAGATGCTGCTTCTTCCTGAAGTTTTCCTGGGTGTTCTTTCTTGCTGTGGGCCGGGTTGTGTCTTCCTTATAACAGCTCTGGTCCTCACTGTGGTTACTGTGGATCTGTCTCACTCCCCCACTAACTTGTAATGTCTGCAATGCTTGAACGAAGCTTTGGAGCTTTCCTGGCTTGGACTGCTTACTTGTGTGGTGCCTTTCCTCATGTTTCATGGGGTCAGCACCCATTGCTGAGTGAGTGCCCACTGGGTGGAATGGAGGTGGGATGCTGGTCTAACTGGTGCAGCCCACCATGGTTTTCCAGTCTGTTTCGTCATGTCACGTGAGCTTCAAAACAAAAACTGTAAACCACTCTGGTAGCTCCTCCTCGCATCTGTTCCTGATCATGGCAGATAAATATAGATGACCGAGGTCCGGAATGTATTGCCTGGTATCGATTCTGAAGGATCACACATGCTGCAGAACGAGGAGCTCTGTGAGGGTGTAACCAGGATGCAGCCAGACTGTGGAGTGGATATTTTGCTTCATACAGACTCCCCTTAAAAAAGTTTTTTAATCTCTTGTGGAATAAGGAGAAGAAAAGCAGAGGTCTTGGTATAGGACTGTGGCTATGTTGGTTTTCTCTCTTAGAACTGGTCACCCAAGGTACTGATTTCTATCAGGCTGACCACTTCCCTGAGAGCCCAGCTCAAAGGGTCAAGAACCAGAGGTCCAGACAGTTGGACTTTTTGCTCCAGGATGTGACCTGTTCTCTCTGGGCCTGAAGCAGGGACCATGGGTAGGTGATGAAATTTACACGGAGACCCCATTGCTCTGACACAGCCTGCAGAGGCCAGCTCGGGGCTCTGTGAGCCGGATATGGTCTGTCCTTGGAGGGGGCGGGTTCACGGTGGGTTTCCTTGGGGGCCAGCCATGCACCGTTCCTCCTTAATAACAAACCCCGGCCTGTTGCTTTCCCACCCTGATCCCACACGTTCTGACCCATGGTAACCAGCCTGGAGAGGCTGCGTGAACTTGCACACAGTATGTAGCAGTGTTGACTTTGGTCTTAAACACAGTTTGAATTTCACTTAAAAGAAACTTCCCTTTTGTGTTTGTGGGTGTTTGTGTGTGTGTGTGTGTGTGTGTGTGTGTGTGTGTGTGTGTGTTCTTCAAGCAGCTGTGCCACAGTTATTAACAAAGGAACAAAGTAATTTAGCTCCAAGCACACTCACTCCAATTACCCATAATAATTCATAGGAGACATTTAAGCTTAAAAAATGCTGGATATAGGCATTTCTTCCTCTATCCCCCTGTAAATTTTTCTACTCATCTATTATATCTATTTTTCTCCGGAGATTATCTGATCCAAAGAAGTATATAATTAAAGTCAGAGGCAGTGGGGGAGATAAAGATTCTCCAGCCAAACTGGTGTGATGAGGGGTCATGGCTGTATCGGGTGTGGGAGGAAGACATGTCAGAGGCAACTGGGGACACGGACTCCAGCCCTGGTTGCCAGCTTGGAGGAGGCTGATTGGTGGGTCCCCTTTCTGCACGGCAGTTCTGCCTTTTCCCTCTTTTCTTTCAAGATACCCTTTTAGAGAACCTGGTATTTTTCCTTTTATTGGTTCTAAAGACAGAAAAAGTCATTGGAAAATGTCTTTCCTTTTTAAAAGTCTCAGAGTGTCTTTCCTTCCGCTCACTTGCCACCTCTCAGTGGTTGCCGGCCTTCTGTGTCCTGCAGGAGACGCTCTCCTGGGGTGGGGGTGGGGGGGTGGCGCTCCCATCACCCCTTGCGGTGGGTAGTGATGGAGCAAAGACGGAGCCTCCTCAGCAGTGGGCAGGGCGGGGTATGAAAGGCGCTGGCCCCTTCCTGCGGAGAAACTCGCTGTCTCTGAAAGGGACGCATGCTCACCGACTTGGAGGACACGGATTTGGATGGCTGCTAGGAAGGAAAGCCAGCCTGTGGGATGGAGCCTGGCTTTCTGCTCATGGCTGCTTCCCGTGTGTGTGTGGTTCCGTGGGCGAGGACCCTCCTGACGGGCAGCCGTGGGGGGAGACGGCATCCCGTCTGCACTCCCCGGTCACACAGGAAGCTGAGGGAGCCTCGGGCCATTCTGACTTTTTGAAGTTATGCTGTTGCTTTATTGTTCCAACTTGTTCAGTTGTTTGAAATTACTCAGTTCAATTTCCATAAGCTGTAACAAATGTGTACGTGTATGTGTGTTTTGTTATTGTGGTAAAATATACATGATGGGAAATTTACCATTTCACCATTTTTTAAGTGCAGGCAAGTACCTGGTTTCTTGCCAGCAAGATGCTGAGTGCCATTGAGTACCTGCACAGTATTGTCTGGCTGTCAGCGTTACCCAGAACGTTCTCGTCCTCTCCAACAGCAGCCCTACCCACTGAACACCTCCTCATTGTCCCCAAGCCCCCGGTCATCTCTCTCGCTTTTCCTTTATGACATATGTATGTGTTTAATTTAGCAAGAAGTGCGTTTCCATTCTAAACACTTCACGGAAGAGCTAAGAAGAATTTTTGTAGAGGACACTGACTCAGAGACGGAAGAATTTGAAGGATTTACACAGAATGATCTGAATGTAAACAGCAACCCGGAAATAATGGTAATCATCAACACGAGGGAGTATGGGTTGTAATATTTTCAGGCTCGTGTTTGAATTGTATTCTTGTAAGAAGTCACTTTGCAAAGGAACAGCTTTTTCTTACATGTTTATCTTAAATTTTTTAAGCCTGTGGGGGAGGGGCAGAGGGAAGGAGAGACAGAATACCCAGCAGGCTCCACACCATCAACGCAGAGCCCGATGTGGAGCTCGATCGAGCCCACAAACTGAGATAATGACCGGAGCCGAAATCAAGTGTCGGCCGCTTACACAGCTGTGCCACCCAGGTGCCCACATGTTTATCTTATAAGTCCGTTAACAAGATACAAAAGTTGCTGTTCTAAGGCTAAGCCCTGGTCCACCAACCCAGTATTTTCTGAGAGAAAATCCAGTGGTCTTTGATTCTTAAGGGGTTTGGGAGACTTAACCTGAGGTCCCCTTGTTGCCTTTCCAGAACAGTTTATTTCAGACTTTCTTGAACATCCTTTCCCTGAAAAGAGGACAGTCTGTCCGAGGGGAGCAGTTTCCTTAGAGTCCTTTCTTGTTGCGTGCCAAGTCATGTTCTCAGGTTTGCAGTAAATGTGGCAGAAATCGAGCTTAGAGTTTGACCTGTGCATTCTTGATTTGGATGCTGACCTGCTCTGTAAATGATAAAGATGACCTGGGCTTGTCAGATGCCTGAGGGAAATCTCTTAGCACTTGGCCTTCAAGGGGCTTGTTGAATTTTCCTTTACTCCATATGTTTAGGCCAGTTTATTGCCAACTAGTGTTTGAATCTCAGGGTACCTTTAAAGAACAGCCTTTGGGCGGCTTCTGAGTGGCTTAGTCAGTTAAGAGTCCGACTTCGGCTCAGGTCATGATCTCAAAGTCCATGAGTTGGAGCTCACGTTGGGCTGTGTGCTGACAGCTTCGATTCTGTGTCTCCTTTTGTCTCTGCCCCTCACCCACTCCTGCTTGCGCGTGTGCTCTCTCTCTTTTTCTCTCTCTCTCTCTCTCTCAAAAATAAACATTAAAAATTTTTTTTTAAAAAGTGAAACTTAAAAAAGAACAACCTTTGGGTTTTTTTCAGACCTAAAAATGTTTTCTAGTAACTGAAAAAGAGCATACCTTTGTCCCTCCCAAATCAGTATGCCATTTCTTTCTTGGGTGTGAAGATAAAGGATAGAGGTAAAGCCTCTTTACATTCAGAAGCTCTTAAGAAGCAGAATCTGGTGTGGAGCCTCTGTAAAAATTTAAATAAGCTGGAACTCTGAGGCTTGCTCTTCCCCTTAGCTTTTCCTGGGGGGTTTTAAGAACCCCCTGAAAGCCCTGATGGTAGGCTGGCTTGTTTGGTTGATTGATTCCACCCCCACCCCCACCCTCCCGGCCACCAGGAATAGCAGCACCGAGCTCTGCCAGCCTAGCCCCCAAGCCCTCCTCTGGCTTCACTACAGAAGCTGCTTGTAAGGCGGTTGATGTGTTCTGGCCGGCAAGACACTGAGATCTTTCCAAATCCTAATGGGTATCCTCTTCTCTTAGTGACTTGTTTTCCTTCTGATTTTGTAGTTAGTGATGTCAAGGTTATTCAAAGCATGTTCCCAGCAGGGAGACATGAACTACCCCAAAAGTCTTTTCTCTTTTCATAGGCTATACATCTGGGGTATGAATTGTGACATGCTCTGTTTACGGATGTAACTCATAGCTTCAGGAAGGACCCCCTGCAGATTATATTTACTTATTTTTTTACTTAAAAAGTTTACTTATTTTGAAAGAGAGTGTGAGCAATGGAGGGGCAGAGAGAGAAACCCTGCACTGTCAGCACAGAGCCCAATGTGGGGCTCGAACCCACGAACCATAAGATCATGACCTGAGCCACAATCAAGAGTCAGAGATGTAATTGACAGAGCCGCTCAAGCACTCCTGCAAATCTTATTTTAAATTTTAGTGAGCAGGGTGCCTGGGTTGCTCTGCCGGTTACATTCTGACTTGGTTTTGGCTCAGTCATGACCTCTCGGTTGCAAGGTCGAGCCCTATGTTGGGCTCTGTGCTGACAGCATGGACCCTGCTTAGATTTCTGTCTCCCTCTCTCTCTTCCCATCCCTGCGCATGCTCTGTCTCTTTCAAAGTAAACACTTAAACATATAAACGTAAAATTCAGTGAGCCAAAAGCATCACTGCCTTCGTCCCCCACCTCCTGCCCACTGTAGTGGGGACTGGTGAGACCACCCTTTCTGTTAATAGGATATTACTGGCCAGGGTGTCTAGTGATCTCAGAGCCCTGTGTGCGCAGCCACGGCAGTGCTGCCAACCCTTGTGTTCTTGTCCTTGTTCTGAGTCTCCACTGATGTTTCCAGTTCACCCTGGCCCACTTTAGTCCTTCATGGAGAGTTCTTAGTAAAGAGATACGGTTAGATGATGAAGATGAAGAAAGCCAGTCTGAGACCAACAAGATAAATCCATTAACTACAGTCAGTAAGACTCGGGAATTGATACAGAACACCAAGGTTTGGAAGTTGCTGTCATTTCTCTTTCCTCCCTCTGCCTTATTTCTAATTTGAGTCCAGCCAGAATGTGAGGGGTGGTCACGAGGAGGAAGCAGAGTCATTTCCCTCAGTCCTGGGCCCATCCTGCTGCAGTTCCCTGCTCTCCTCACAGCGGCCCTGTTGTTCAGAGTCCTTGACAGAGGATCTCAGACTGAGCTTTTCCAGCACATGTGAAGGAAAAGGTACCCAGCAGGCGGCCTGGATCTCAGTATTTGAGGCCATCTCTGCTGTTGCTAAGGGTCATCTTGCATCTGAGGTGTCACCCGCCATCCCCTGGGTAATATCACCCTTCCATTGCCTTCTGTTCTTACTGTGCCCTCATGTGTGAGACAACTCCGTATTGATGCCAGAAGCCCATATCGAGCCGAATCAGAAAATGTGGGGCAGCAGTTTCCTGAGCTGACTGACCAGGTGTTGGCTAGGAGGCCACGGAGCTGTCTGCCTTGATTTCCCCCTGTGGCTCTCCTGGTTGCAGAAAAGGGGAGGGGAAGTCCCTCGGAGCGAGGGCCCGTCATGTCCCGGGGTTGAGGATCCCCCACTGACCCCCATGCCCAGTCATCTGCTTGTTCCTCGGTCACCTCAGCCCAGCAAAGTCAGCTTTTCCTGTCCCTTCTCCCCTGGAGTCCTGTCCCTGATCTTCAGGGCAGAATAGTCTGTGTTTTCTCCCCTTGACACTCCCATTTCTGTGTGAAGAGAACTCTAAGGTCAGGCATAGCCTTTTCTTTGGCTGTGCCTCATCGTACTTGGCCTCCAGATGCGCCACAGTGAAGGAGCCCTCTCTGTGAGAGCATGGCCTCCAGCCTGTGCTGGGGAGGGGACTGTCAGCTGGCGGGTGTGGCCGGGGCAGCGGGCAGCAGTGGAGAGCCTGGCCTCGGGCCATATCCATCACCAGCTACCTGAGCACTGACTGGAAGAGTCCAGGATGAGGGGACTCATAATAGGGAGGAGACGCTTTCTTCTACTCATTTTTCCCTCTGTCAGAGTGCTTACAGACAATGTGCTTTTGAGGGTCAGTTATGAAACATCGTCTTTGCTCTTTCATTTTGTCAGCTTGTGGAGTCGGATTTGAGCGAAGCTGGTAAGGTGTCTTCAAGTGAGGAAGAGGATGAGGAAGAAAAGGCTACGCCCAGAAGAGGCAGGCTGCGGAGAAGCAGTTTTGGTCTTCGAGTAGCCTTTCAGTTCCCCACCAAGAAACTGGCAAAAAAATCTGATGACAGTTCTTCTGAGCCGCTGTTTCCTAGCACACGCTCACAGGACAGTAAAAAAGCAATTCTTGGAAGAAAGAGAAGCTGCAGACAAGGGAAGGAAAGGGAAGATTCTGTCTCTGAGTCTGAGGATGACTCCAGGGATGAGGGCCAGGAGAGCTCAGATGCTCTGCTGAAAAGGACGATGAACATCAAGGAGAACAAAGCCATGGTAAGGCCCTGCAGCGGGCGGCTGGGAGCCGGCGCTGAGCCTGCCCCGCGGCCACCGAGTCCCGGAGCTGCCCTCCCCGCTGCCGCTCTGGCTGTCGGGTGTCGTTTCTCTGTTCCTGCATGCCAGCCACTTACCTCTGATGAGCTCTGCTTTGGGAACAGAGAGAGACTCCCCAGGACGATTTTAACCCCGGTTCCTGGGGCCACGAACTAAGGCTGCTTCTGGCTGGCCATTATGCAGCTAAGTTCTAAATATGTCGTGGTCCTGCAGAGGAGAGGCCTGAACAGTTGGCTCGTTCCCAGCAGAAAGAAACTAAAGATAAAAAAAAAAAAAGTGTCGAGAAGCCCACTGTAAGAGTCACAAGGTGCAGGTTAGGCGGGGGCTCTCAACAGAAATCCTCCTCCCTTGGTGACCCACTGGGGTTTCGAGGCCTCTAGGAGAGAACGAAGGAGGCCTAGGTGTTAAAACACACTGAACAGTTCTGAGTCATGTTAACACGTCTTCACTAGAATGAATTAGGAGACAAGGTAAAATCTTTATTATGTGCAGATGGTTTTTCTATATTTGGTCAGTAACTGTTTCATAATTTTGCATATACAGAAATAATAAAATTCTGCCACTCAAATGATTGGCAGAATCATTTTGGTATATTTGTAAATACATAAATTTATAAATTTGTAAATATACATTTGTAAATATATATATTTATAAATTTTTTTAAAGCATAATATAGTGATGCTGTGTATGCAATCTTACACATTGAATAAATTATTTAAGAACATATAAAGCCTAAGGGCGCCTGGGCAGCCCAAGTCGGTTAAATCCGGCTTCGGCTCAGGTCATGATCTCATGGTTCCTAGGTTTGAGCCCTGCGTTGGGCTCTGTGCTGACAGCTCAGAGCCTGGAACCTGCTTCAGATTCTGTGTCTCCCTCTCCCTCTCCCCTGCTCGCGCTGTCTCTGTCTCTCTCTCTCTCTCTCTCTCTCAATAATAAGTAAACTTTAGCACTGCTTCTCTCTCCATCTTTAAAATAAATGTTCATGATTTTTTAGTGATGCCTAGACATTTGTATAAGTAAGAATCCCAATTGATTGGAATATTATTGCCTGTTTGGTATTTTTAGGTGTTTATTTGGGAATCTTTCCATAAATTATTCTGATTGATGAGAAATCAACTTAACCAGTTTTCTTGGAGCTCCAAACACATGTCAGAACCACCTAGTGGAGCCGTTTGTGTTGAACATGATGCAGCTTGGTTTGGGTGTGCACAGGACCTGCTCCAGGGTCCCACTGCGACTTGGGATAAGGTGATAGACGAACGAGGCATGGCAGTACTGACATAAGGTCCTTTCTTTTGTTCTGAACCTCAGCTCGCTCAGTTATTGGCAGAACTGAACTCCATGCCAGATCTCTTCCCAGTGCGAACCCCGAGCTCAGCCTCTGTAAGTAGACGTCCTTTATCATTACTTACTCCGGTACGAATGGACATGATCTGCCGCCAGATGGCTTGTATTCAAGAAAGCACCCAGCTGAAATGTCCACGCTCTTGCTTTCAGAAGAAGAGAACCGTGAGGCGGGCTTTCTCGGAGGGGCAGCTCCCACGACGCACCAACCCGACCCGGAGCGCACGGCCTCCCGACAAGTTCGCGCTGGAGAACTTCACCGTCTCTGCTGCCAAATTTGCAGAAGAGTTTTACACTTTCCGGAGAAGGAAGACGATTAGCGGGGTATTTTCTGAGCACCCTAAACAGAGTATTCTCTGCCTCCGCCAGCGCTGCGGTTCTGACCTGATCGGAGTGCAGCCGCTGAGAAGGGGCGCTTCTCCCGGGTTTCCCGCGGAGCTGCTGTTCCGGGGTCACACTCCCAGAAGGACCCCACCCCCATCTTCGGCCAGAGAGGGGCCCTGACCCGAGTGGAGCAGAGGGGCTGCTCCCCGTTAAGGACGCTCCGCTTCATCTCCAAGGGGGGCAAGAAGAGCCTTTCGGTGGCGGTTTGCCTCCTGGCTGTTTCGGTTTGAGGAATGGGGCGTTCCAAGGGCTTTCAGTCTGGAACGAGACACGATCCTTCCCCTTGGCAGGTCGGGCCGTTGCTCGTGGGTCACGTCCCTGTCCTCACAGGGTTCACAGCTGGTGACTGTTGGTTGGTCAGGTAAAACCTGAGCTGTTCCTTTACTGTCACATCACCTGGCCCTGCAGCAGGCTTGGCCCTGCGTCTGTGGTGGCAGCTCAGAGCCTGGGTCCAGGGACATGGGAGAAGGACAGAGTTAACGTTAATGGTGCTGGAGCTCTGAGGGCATGAAATCCGTATGCACGCGGTTTAACCAGTTAGAACATCGTGCCAGCTTCTGCTCTGGCTCATTCTGCAGGGGAGGTGCCAGGGGTACAGACGGCGTCACCGTGTGTCTTCTTTCCGGCCCGTGGAGGATATCACTGAAGAGGACTTAGAAAACGTCGCCATCACTGTTCGAGATAAAATCTACGATAAAGTTCTGGTAAATTCAGTATGATGAATAATTCGGATGATTGTGATTCTAATTGGGAGTCCAAGGAACTGGTATTTGAAATCCTGCATTGTTTTTAAACTGCCTCTAGACTTAGACCCTTAGACTTTCTCCCTTCTGACTGGGAGAGGGGAGTCTGCTTCCTGCAGGAAGTCTCCTCAGGAGAGGTCTCTCTGGGGAATGCAGAGGAGCTGTGAGGAGACAGGCGTATAGTTTGGAAAAGCATATTAGTAATAGTTAACATTTTAAATATATGGTGCTTCAAACATTTTTTTATGTTTATTTCTGAGAGGGAGCATCAAGCAGGGGAGGGGCAGAGAGAGAGGGAGACACAGAATGTGAAGCAGGCTCCAGGCGCTGAGCTGTCAGCACAGAGCCTGACGTGGGGCTCGAACTCAGGAACTGTGAGATGGCGACCTAAGCTGAAGCCGTACGCTTAACCGACTGAACTGCCCAGGTACCCCTGGTGTTTATTTTCAACAAGGAAAAGAAAATGCGTGTGTGCGCGCTTTTTGATTAAAAGAACCCTAGGAACTAAAGTTTGACAGTATATGTGGTTGGTAGGAAATGGGTTAAAATTCCTTCTAGACTGATTCAGAGGGAGGCTTTGTGGTGTTATATATCATTTTTTAAATGAGGCAGCTTCCTATTAAGGCAGTATTAAAATGTTTTTAATTTAATTGCCAACATTTTAACACCGGGAGATTTTATACTGAAAAGCTCCAGATCCCCGGGAGCTGGGCCACAGCCAAGTGCTGCTGTTGGGGGCTCAGGGCCACTTGGGCCTCTGTCACCCTCTGTGGGCTCTTCCTCTTGGGCTTGCAGGCTTTCTGCTGGTCTTCTGATCACTTCATTTCTTCTAGGCGCCCCGCTCTGTCTTATCTGCTCTCAGGTTTCTTTGGACCAGAGAAGCGGTGCTGCTCACTTTGGGGCGAGGGGCACGGCCTCTGCACGCCCTGGTGAACATACCGGACAGCATGGGGTCTCACGGGCATCGCCCTGGAAATCCCATGCCCACCCCCTTCCTCCCCCAGGGCAACACTTGCCACCAGTGCAGGCAGAAGACCATCGACACCAAGACAGTGTGTCGGAACCAGGACTGCGGCGGGGTCCGAGGACAGTTCTGCGGGCCGTGCCTGCGGAACCGCTATGGGGAGGATGTGAGGTCCGCGCTGCTGGACCCGGTAGGAACGGGGCGTGCACGTGGGGGGACTGCGCTGGCCGAGGGCAGCCAGCTGGGATGGGGCCCTGTGGCTGCAGAGCTCTGTCTACCCCGCGAGGCTCCGGAGGAGATGAAAAAAAAGGGTTTCCTTCTGGAAAGAGAGCAAGCTGACCAATCAGAAGAGATGATTGGGTTTTCCAGGGTCCAAGCCTTAGCATTATGGTTCGTTAGGTGAACTTGTGTGGCTTAACCTCAGGCAAGGCCAGGGCGCAGGTGTGTCACTGTGGAGGATGCTTTGTGTGTGCCTGGCGCTCATCTTAAGGTTTTTTAGTAACGCCGTTGACTTTCACTTGTAGCTAAGTCATTGATCCCCATGAAGTAGGCATATGACCTCCCAGGTCCCTCTGTGAAATGAGAGTAGTAGTTAGTATATATGTGCTTGAACTTAGGCACTCTGACTCCTGCCCTCTGTGACCCCTTTCACAGCAGTCCTGGGGTAAGTCACTGTCCCCATTTTGCAGATGAATATAAACTATACCTC
Source organism: Suricata suricatta (assembly GCF_006229205.1). Taxonomy (NCBI): domain Eukaryota; kingdom Metazoa; phylum Chordata; class Mammalia; order Carnivora; family Herpestidae; genus Suricata; species Suricata suricatta. The sequence continues at coordinate 96,227,707 of NC_043701.1, read as the reverse complement.
CAGTTATGGGGTTAAGAGCTAGAATCCACATCTGTCTCACTGCTCTTTTGTACTCCTAAAATTCTCCAGTTTTGCATCAAGTGTGTCTAATTTTCTGCACTTCTCCACACGTGGGACCCTGCGTGATCAACCTCTCTGAGCCTGTGAGACCCTTTCGGTCACCCTGTGGCCTGAACACAGGGTAGCTAACTGGGGACGTTGCTCTTCCAGGATTGGATGTGTCCTCCCTGCCGTGGGATCTGCAACTGCAGTTACTGTCGCAAGCGTGATGGCCGCTGTGCCACAGGGATCCTCATTCACCTGGCCAAGTTTTACGGTTACAATAACGTTAAGGAATACCTGGAGAGGTGAGTCTCTCGTCACCAGTGGAGACCCTGGAGGCGGGAGGGGGTGCTGGGTACCTTGGAGCCGCCCGGGGCTCCTGTGTTCCCTGTTGGAACACTCCCTCATTTGCTAGGGGCTGCAGCTCTGGCACTGCCCCCTCCCCGCTCACTGTGTAAACCGGAAATGGAGTACACAAGGCCGGGAGAGGGAGGTGTGGGAAAAGTGCACGGTGGACGTGGGTACTGCCGTGCCTGGACCGCGGCTTTGTGTTCGTCTCTGTGCCCCACACACTGACGCCTCCCTTCTTGTCCTCAGCCTACAGAAGCAGCTGGTAGAAGACGATTAAAAGCAGCCACCTCACCGTCAAGAACTCTAGCAAGACCTGCCCTCCCACTTGTGCCTACCATTTTTTCCAGTTGCGGTTTTATCCAGAAGTTCCTTGTAGATCTAAATACTATTTTTGTAAGATTGTTTATATGCTTAAAAAGGTTTCTCAGGAAGACAGTGTATTTCATGGTTTAAAAGCATCTGTCTGTGATGAAAAGCACAGTGTAAAGTCCAGGTAAGTTCCAGAGAAAACACTGTGTAAGCAGCTCTTGTCTTTGACACTGTTCATTGCCTTGATCGAGCAGTGACCACAGTTCAGACCAGGTTGTTCATGCTTCTGTGCATCATTGGAAATTTATCTTAATGTTTTCCTGAGTTACAAAGTGCAATTAACCCATGGATCTTGTTTTATTTTTTATTAAAACTTGAATGAACAAAAACTCAGCTGTCACATTACTGACACTGGAGGGGTGGCTGCTGCTTTCTTCAGAATGCACCTGCTGCCTCTGAGGTCAGGGGCGTCTAGATTTTAAAAGAATCTAAGAGCTAAATTTTAATTTAAAAACATTTTGTTGAATATCTACAAGACCTCAGATCCCACTTAGGGGGAAACTTAAGGAGGGTGTTTAAGCAAAATTAACGCACATGTAAGGTTACTTAAAAGTTACAGAGGCTGGAATATGTTTCCGGTTCTCCGTAGAATAAATGCACATGCATAGACCTCCAGAGTCGAGGGCCAGTTCAGGCTTCCAGCAGCAGGGCCACACCTGCCAGGACCCATTTGGCCACCTTGTCTTTGCTTTTCAACCCAAAGGTCCACACGTAGGTCGGGCCCCTCATTTTGGTTCTGTACACAGGGCATTCATACGTGTGTTTGGTTTCCTGTCGGTCCACTGGTATGGCTTTTGCAAAGATGACCGGCATCAGAAATGTCACCTCCTTGAGGCAGGCGTCAGCAAGGGTTCCTGACTGCATGTCCCACCTGGCACCTACAAGCAGAAACACAAGGGTTGCAATAGTGTGGCATGTTGGAAGCAATAAATGTTCGGTTTTGTCATGTTACTGCTTGTCAGTGGCTTCCTTCCTGGGAGGGGAAGGAGGGCCCAGGTGCCACCAAAACACTGGAGGCAGAGCTCAGCACTCCACATCTAAACTTCCTTTTGAAACATCCACTCCAAGATTTGCCCTCCCTTTAAGAAAAAAATGTGACTTCTTCAAAATGAATGCATTTCCTCCCAGCCACCCACAGGAGAGATCTGCGTGCACTGGCGTCTTAGGGAAGTCTTGTAGTGAAATGTCAGAGTGAAGTGACAGTCATTTCACAATCTTTCTCCTTTAGTGTAGGTCTTAAATTTTGCATCCGTATCTAGTGTTAATAACCATAGGATAATTTAAGTGACAGCCGTCATCCTACATGCCTGAAAGTTGGCTGATACTGGACACAGATCCCGGCATTATGTTCTGTGGAAACGAGGTAGTCAACCGCTAGATGTGAGTGAATGTGGAGGAAACCGAGGACAAATACCAACTTGGAACTGATTGAAGAAAGATCCTAAATTAAAAACTACGTGCATTTCTTGTGGGATTTACCTTCCATGAGGAGCCCGTGGAGATAGGCACCTTCCCGTGGAGGATGGCCGTAATCTTCCTTGGTTTTTTTGGTAACATCAACGGTCAGGCACATTTTGTCCAGTGGCCACTCAGTTTTTCGAGCCATGGTCTGCATGATCGCTGAGGGAAGAGGAGGAAATAGGATGCAGTGGTGGAAAGGTTCCCGGGAGCAGCCCGTCCGCCTGAGGCATCGGCTCTGCTTCCCATTCGTGGACAGGTGCGTGTGGCTGCGCTGCACCGATGGCCCACTAGGGCCTGCGGGACACGCACCCTGCTTTTGGAAATGCCCACGTGGTTACACGGCGTGTGGTTTTGCACTTGGGTGGCAGAATGGAGCTGCTGGGTAAGAGACCCTGTGGCCTCTGACAAAAGGTTTACCAGAGTGTGGCTGCCATGCTGGGAACCTGACTTCCTCTGCACGCGCGGCTCTCACTCCTGCCCCTCCCTCCTGTGTCCCGAGCACTGGGGTCCAGGGCAGGTGAGGCAGGATTTGTGCCAGCAGCGGGGGCTGCCCAGGCGAAGCGCTTACCAGTTAAGAAGGACTGAGGGCTGAAGAAGCCAGGAAGCCACACCACAGCCGGAAGGGCAAGATCGTGGGTCCAGGTTTCAAGTTCCCGGCATCGCAAAAGGAGGTCATTAAACCTGGTTAACAAATGCACTTTTTAGTAATAGAGTTTTCCAATACGATGAGGTAGATCCCTTTAAAAAGATTTTTTTTCCCTGTTGAAATTTTATAGTAACCAAGAAATAGTGGGGAGTGTGGAAAATTCACCTCCACTTAACAATTTTACTTAGATCCTCTTAGTGATGGGTGGTGACCACACACAGGTGATGTGTGTATAATCCACCTGACAGGCTCCCAACAGAGTGTGGACAGGGTGTGTGGCAATGCGTGTGAGGATTGGGGTTGGGGGGAGGCTGCTGGGAAGGGCAGAGGCCGGAGAGCCCGGACAGGGGACTTCCCACCTACAGTGGACTGTCAGGAAGGGTGGGGGAAGGAAAAGGTGATAAGGGAAACAACACCTCAAGGCCTCTGCATGACTGTGGTTGGAGAATGCGCTGCTTTTACCCACGTGTGGAACTCATCAGCACAGTAGTAGTGCAGCTCTCACAGAGGCTTCAGGAGGATAAGCCTCTCCGATAAAAGCAGGAGACTTGTCAAGCCTTGAAACAGGATGAAAGGCTGCCGGAAAGAGTGGAGTGTGGATATGTCAAAGCCAGCAGGCAGGTCTCCAGGGTGAGGGACCCGAGGTGGTGAAGTGTTAGAAAAGCTGCAGGGGTGACTGCCACAAGTTTGGTGTCACGCTTGTTAGCTTTGGGCATGGCTCTTGCCTGCCCCGTGTCGGTTCTTTCAAATCTCTGGTTTAGGGAAAACATCATTGAAGACACGGTGAAGAACAGGAAAAGCAAGGATAGAAAAAAGACTTTTAGGGGCACCTGGGTGGCTCAGTTGGTTAAGCATCCAACTTTGGCTCAAGTCATGTTCTTGCAGTTCATGACTTTGAGCCTGACAGCTCAAAGCCTGTAGCCTACTTCAAATTCTCTCTGTCCCTTCCCTGCCTGCATGCTCTCTCTCTTAAAAAGTTTATTAAAAAAAGATTTTTTTAAACGTTTTAACTAAAAATGTTGCCACAAGAGGATATGCATTGTAGCCAAATTGCAACAGGTTTTTAAACCTCTATAAACAAGATTCTGGTTTGGAAATGACCAGGGAAGAAAAATATTTAAAAATGAAATGGAAAATACACAAAAATAAACTCAAAATGGATGAAAGGCCTAAACCTAAGACAGGAAGCCATCAAAATCTCGAGGAGAAGGCAAGCAAAAACCTCTTTCACCTGGGCCACAGCAACTGCTTACTCAACACATCTCCAGAGGCAAGGGAAACAAAAGCAAAAATGAACTATTGGGACCTCATAATATAAAAAGCTGCACAGCAAAGGAAACAATCAGCAAAACTAAAAGGCAATTGATGAAATGGGAGGAGATATTTGCAAATGACATATCAGATAAAGGGTTAGTATCCAAAACCTATAAAGAACTTATCAAACGTAATACCCAAAAAACATAGCCCAGGGAAGAAATGGGCAAAAGACATGAATAGACACCCCTACAAAGAAGACATCCAGATGGCGAAGAAACACAAGAAAAAATGTTCAACATCATTCATCATGGAAATATAATTCAAAACCATGAGATATTACCTCACACCTGTCACAATGGCTAACATGAACTTAGGCAACAACAGATGTTGGGGAGGATGAGGAGAAAGAGGATCTCTTTGGCACTGCTGGTGGGAATGCAGTTGCAGCCACTCTGGAAAACCGTATGGAGGTTCCTCAAAAAATTAAAAATAGAACCACCCTATGACCCAGCAATTGCACTAGTAGGTATTTATACAAGGGGGCACATGCACCCCAATGTTTATAGCACTATTGATAATAGCCAAAGTATGGAAAGAGCCCAAATATCTATCGACAGATGAATGGATAAAGATGATGTCATATATATACAGAATGGAGTATTACTCAGAAATCAGAAAGAATAAAATCTTGCCATTTACAACTATGTGGATGGAACTGGAGGGTCTACTAGGCCAAATTAGATAAACAAATATATGACTTCGCTCATGAACATAAGGGAAGGGAAGCAAAAATAATATAAAAACGGAGGGGAACAAAACAGAAGAGACAAATATAGAGAAGGTTGTTGAAGGGGTCATGGGAGAGGGAATGGTCTGGGTAAGAGGCACTAAGGAATCTACTCTTCAAATCGTCGCACCGTAAACTTTGTGCAATTAACTTGGATGTTAATCAAAAAATGAAATAGTTGTGCAAAATTGTAGGATATCTGAGTTTTCCTAAGTTACAAATTTGACTCTGTAAAATCAGGGACATGCCAGGTTTCAAAAAAATTTGACCAAGAATAATCAATACTGAGACCTATTTTAATGTACACTGAAGACAGACTTCACAATTTTCTTTGCTTTCAGAAGATTCTCTTTTAGAAAAGGAAAAGAAGGTCAGCCACAGACCCCTCCACTGCGCACAACGCCGCAACGGGATGGGTTCAACTTTTTTTTTTTTTAAATAACCAGGCAGCCTGTATTTGAGTATAAAGACAGTTGATTATATGGCATGAAATACTGGCAGCAAAACCAATGAACAAGAAGGCTTCCAGCAAATGAAAACAGGGGGGATCTGAAGGACTCTTAATATATTTAAACTCCTGAGAAAGAAACTAGAATAATAGTCATAAAAACAGGAAATGAAACCAAGTTAGGTACCTCCCCTGATTTCAATATAAACAACTTGGAATTAAAAAAAATTGGATTTTGGACAACGAAATTTTATCTTTTCTAATTCCAAACAATTTTTTTAGACATTTCTTTTTTGAGAGACAGAGGGTGAGTGGGGGGTGGGGGGAGGGACAGAGAGGGAGACACAGCATCTGAAGCAGGCTCCAGGCTCTGAGCATAGAGCCCAACATGGGGCTCGAACCCAGGAGCCAAGAGAGCACAAACCGAGTCCAAGTCGGATACTTAACTGACTGAGCCATGCAGGTGCCCTGAAGATAATGAGATTTTAAAAGTTAAGAGGAGACACAGTAAACCGGAAACAACTGAAGACATAATAAATTCCCCCCAGAAGTGACAAGACCAACCAGGATGTAGCAGAGACACAGATTGAAAATAAGCAATATACAATGAAGATTATGAAGAAGAAGGCATAGAATTTTTCAGGGTGGAAGCAAGTGGTAGACACACACAATAAGACACAGGAGCAAGGATATACTTCAAAAGTCCACACCTAAATACAGCAGTATAATTGTAGAATGTTAAGGGTAAAGAAAAAATTCTTAAAAACTTCCCCCAGAGAAGACAGGTGAGTTGTGAAGGGATGACAAGTACACTTAAAAACAGTCTCCTTGGCTCTAATAAACGCCAGGAAACCAGGGCGTTCCCAAACTCAAGTGCTGAGAGAAGTTATTCGTGTGCTGGAATTGCAGGTTAGCCGTGGAGTAAGTGCAGTGGAGAAAACTTAGAACACCCTTTACTCCCCTCCACATGCACTGAAAGCCCCGGGGTAGATTTTATCTTTCAGCGCAAAGAGAAGGGGGCCCAGAACAAAGGAACCCAGAATGAGATGTAAAAAGCAACAAATGAGCAAAGATATCCATCTATATGTGACTATAAATAATTCAATAATAATAATAATAATAAATAGACTATAAACAAAAACATGGTTTAAAATAAGGTTGAATTACAATGGCAGACCAGAGGAGGCGAGAGAGAAAAAGAGTAAAGTGTTGACTTTATATTAAAACAGTCAAGTGTGAGGGCACCCGGGTGGCTCAGTTGGTTGGGCATCTGACTTCGGCTCAGGCCATGGTCTCATAGTTTGTGACTTCAAGCCCCCTATGGGGCTCTGTGCTAACAGCTCAGATCTTGGAGCCTGCTTCCAATTCTGTGTCTCCTTCTCTGCCCTTTTCGCATTTGCTCTCTCGCTCTCTCTCTCCTTCTTTCTTTATTTTTGAGAGAGAGAGAGAGAAAGTCAAGTGTGTAGGTTACAATGTAAAATGTATCTGCTAAAATAATAGGAACTATTCAGGGATAAGGATGGAATAAAGAAAACTATTAAACTTACAGAAGCCTGAAAAAAATTGGGATAAAAGTAGAAAAATCTAGAAATAAGCACAAAATTAGATGGAAGTCCAAAGTTACCATTATAGCAAAATTTAAGTACAATATAAATATTTTTTACCAGAAATATACAATTTGTTTGGGAGGGAGGGCACACGATGGGTGGGTCAGTTGGTTGAGCGTCCAACTTTGTCTCAGGTCATGATCTGACGGTTTGTGAACTCAACCCCCACATCAGGCTCCGTGCAGAGCCTGCTTGAGATTTTCTCTCCCTCTCTTCCTGCCCCTCCCCTACCCCTCTCTCTCAAAAACAAAAACAAAAACAAAACTGAGTTCGGACATCCACAGCATTCACAGAAATCCAGGGAGTAGCCTTCCTTACTCCTCCCTGCCAGTGATCTGCTGCCATCTGGGTTTCTCCCACAACGCACCTCCCATTCTGATGTTTGCACACCTCCCTACACAGCAAACACCTGGCTGCTGAGTGGCAGTTCCAAGATGCAGCCATTTGAAAGAAAAAAAACTTTTTTCTTTTTAAGTAGGCTTCATATTCAGTGTGGTGCCCAAAGCGGGGCTTGAACTCATGACCCTGTGATCATGACCCAAACTGAGATCAAGAGTTGACAGTTAACCAACTGAGCCATGCAGGTACCCTGACATTTTGTTTACAATTTTATTTTTAAAGTGATCTCCACACCCCACATGGGTCTCAAACTCACAAATCCGAGACCCAGAGTCACATGCTCTACCGAATGAGCCAGCCAGGCGCCCCTCATTTGGAGTTCTCGTGGGGCCTCCCAGTGAAGGTTCAGAGGAGCATTCTGGCTCATGGAAGAAAGACTTAGGAAAGTACTGGTTAAACAAAAATCCAGACCAAAAAGACAGGAATGGAGAGAACCTGCCCAGCCACGTGTGGACTGCGAAGCCCGGGCCACGCGGGAGCTGCGAATTCCCGTGCGTGGCGCTGGGACACCCCTCTGCGCTCGCAGCCACATGTGGAGGCAGCTGGCTTTCCTGTGTGCCCGACTGTGACCTTTTAGAAGTTAGCTTTGAGATGGCCCTGGTAATCACTGCCTTCGAAATAAGCATATGAAACTCAGGTTACCTCCCCTGGCCATTTAAATAACTCAGTGAAGGAATTTCATTCCCCACAGTTTTGAGATGATAAACTGAGAAATTAGGAAGGTCGGGTATTTTGTCCACGATCAAATAGCTAGTAAGTAAAGGGCCAGAACTCGAGTCTTGTCTCAACCCAACTTTTTACTGATTTTTACCTTTGGAGCAACCCGTGAGAGAAGCTCAAGACAGCTAGGGGTAGTTTGTTTGCACAATTATGCAAAGTACGGCCCCGAAGTACTCACAAAGTATAGTCTTCGGAGTTCTTCCGACACAATCATGACGCAGAACGCCGAGCCGGCAGCCAGGTGGACAAAGGTCAGTGGGAGCAGGGAGGGGGTCGCTTACCACCGGGCCAGGCCGTAAGTAGACGGATAGGCCAGTTTGCTCCAAGCGTCGGGCACTGTGTCGTAACTCAGCTGGGACTGCTGGGCTTCCATGTCAGGGGATAACGTCAGCTCGCCCTGGCGTGGAGAAGAGGCCACAGAGTGAGTGTCTTGCCACGTGGCAACACCTGCGCTAGTACCACTTTTACACTCACCTTCCAACCAAGGTCTAATTGTTGAAGTGACATACGGATTTCCCGAAGGAGCATATTCATCCTCTCACATTCTTGGAAGCAAACAAGAACATAGGGGCTTCTGTTTGAGGTTTTTTGTGTTATCTCTGCCATGTTGAACTCTTCTGGAAGTTTCTCCAAAATGTCATCCACGACATTCTTAACCTTAAATCATTAACACACACAAAATTTAACTCCTTTGTATTTTGCTTTTTCAGATTTTTTTAAAAAGTTTATTTTTGAGAGAGAGACAGCATGAGCGGGGAAGGGTCAGAGAGAGAGACAGACAGACAGACACACAGAATCCCAAGCAGTCTGCATGCTGTCAACACAGAGCTCAATGCAGGGCTTGAACTCAGGAAACCAAGAGTCGGATGCTTAACCAACTGAGTCAACCAGGTGCCCTCTTTGTGTTTCATTTTTAGTCACAGGGACGCTATCCTGGATTTTTGCAAGTCCCAGAATAAGCCCACAACCCCCGAAGACACTTGCTAATGCAGCGAGAACACGCCCACCGCTCCCTGGAGGTGGGCAGCCTGCCACTGCCAACTAGCTTAGCCCCCGGAGCGTGACCGCAGCCCCTCCCCTTCTTTAGATCCCACCAGGGAGGAGCTACTATTTGTTTGCAGTTTATTCACTATTAGCATTTAGGGAATTGAAGAACTGTCAGGAACTACATTTCACTTGTACATACAAAGACAGGATCAGAGCAAGTGGAACCTCAACATTTGGGTATTACGTTTTGTAATCCGCTAATTAAAAAAAAAATCATTTGGAAAGTCCCATGAACCAAAAATGCCCTTTAAGCTTGAGCTAATTCTGATGACCTTATAATGTTACCTCTTCCAACTGACATAGCCTAAAATTTTGGGAGCAGTGTCAACATTTTCAACAATGAGGAACGCCTCTGTTGTCTTTACTTCCTGCCCTGAAGAAATAAAAGATGGATGCATTAAAGATGCAAAGATGCATGTAGTCCTTCAATGTGCAAGTTTATTCTATCCTGTCTCACTGAACTAGGGAAAACCAACAAACACCTAAAATAAAAGAGTGAAGACAGTGTTGCCTGTTCAGCCTCAGGCCAGTTTCCCTCTTCCCTTGATTTCTCGGATTACCGCCTCTGGTTCTGACAGCATTAACAGCAGGTTGCTTTAGCCCCTGGCGGGTTATTTTTCAGGTCCTGGAATCTTATTCCTCTATGGCAGCTGCAGCAAGTATGAAATGGTGTAGTAGGCAAGTTAGGTAAAGGGCTTGCTTTTGGAATCAGCTGGTTTCCTTCATTGGCCCTGTCTAGCTGTCTGGCAAACCACCTCAACTTAATTCTGGACCAAGGATCCTGCTACTGCTCAGCGCTACTGAGGACGAAATGGCTTATCTGTAAAGCACTCTCTTTAAGCGCTTAGCATATAGTAAGCACTCAATAGATTCGGTGCTACAATCTGCCTATTTGGCGTGTTGAGCCTCTCAGGATTGTTTGCTCTGTAGTTTCTGGTTTAACATGTTAGTCAGCTTCTTTGTTGGAAAGAATGAAACCCAAAACTAAATGAAGACCTCATCTACCTCTCTGCTTCTATTAAATGATATGATTTTTGCTAAATGGATTTTTTTTCTTTTTTGTCTTCTTAAAAAAAAGTGTAATATTCAGATAAGGGAGATGTTCGTATATGGGATAAAACACACAACAAAACCTAAAGCCTCTATAGGACAACCAAGTGCCTCAACAAATGGCCATATTTCAAGAAATAATACAGAAAATTCCTTGCACCTCACGATAAGGAAACCGGAGAGTAAGTTCCAACAACCTGATGTTTGTCAGTCAAATCCTGATTAATAACTGTGAGGGGGAATAAGGGCAAATCCATCCAGGGAAAAATAAACTATTAAGGTTTTAAGTTAATAAGAAACAAGATTTTAATCTAAATGTAAAAAAGATAGCGTTTGATGTCCATTTCTCATCCCCATGATACCTTGAAAATAATGCCAGTCTCCCCAGATAATCTGATAGCAACATCATAAAATGACAGCCCACAGAGTCAAAAGCAAGTCACAGATCTGGAGAAGAGGTGTGCCATACATCTATCTGACACAAGATACACGTTTAGAACAGAGTCCTTACAAATCTGTAAAAAAACATTGACAATGATTTAAAAAATGGGCAACAGGTACTTCACCTGAGATTATACCCACATGACTGTGATCCCATGAAAAGATACTCAGCATCACCCCTTGACTAAGGAATGCAAAGTTAAAACCACAATGAAATATGACCCTTCACAAAACTCAAGGACAGAGAACAGGTGACACTCACACACTGCTGGTGGGAGTTTAAGTGGTACGAGCACTTTTGTAAACTGCATGTGAATATCAACTGAAACTACGCATTACACCGTGTGATCCAGCAACTCCCCTTCTTTGCAAAGAGGGTAAGAAGTAGGAGTGGACACCTCTGGGAGTCCTGGTTGACAAGAGACTACAAGAATGTTCATGGCTGAGATCTTCATAATAGTGAAAAGCTAGAAAGAACCCCAAATATCCACCTACTATAGAATAAAGAAAGAAAGAATTGCAGACTCATACAACAGAATATGAAACCTAAATGAATCACTAGCCCATGCAATATCATGGGTGAATCTCACAAATGTAACACAGAATGAAAGGAGACAGACGTTACGTAAGTACACAGTGCATGAATGCATCTACTTGAAGTTCAAACACAGGCAAAGCTAACCTATGATGACAGAGCTAAGATGAAGCTCCCTTTAGATGGGACAGGGAGGGTGTTGACCCTGAGTGTTGGAAATGTAGTGTATTTTGATCTGGGTGGTGGTTAGATAGGTGTATAGAAAGGGAAAAATCCACCGAGTTGTACACTAAAGATTAGTGCAACAAAAAAGAAAGACCCTCTACCCTTTCTTCCGTGGACTGCCCCAGCTCCTCACTGATGAGTGCATTCCTGGGCTGCATCTCCAGCAAAGTTCTGAACAGAGTGTTTGACATCACGGTCAGGAATTCTATTTCAGCATTCGGGTGGAGGCCATACAGTGCTGGGCTTTCTGGAGGCAGCTTCTCCTCTATGTACTGGTGATAGCCTGAATAATCCAGATTAGGTGGGGCCGCAAATCCCGGGGCCAGCATCAGTTCATCTTCAACCTTCAACCGCAAAGGAACAAAGTCAGTTATTCCAAGTCTAAAGGGGCATGAGTCTTCACATCCTAAAACGTGTTGAGAACACTCTTAATGAGAAGGTCCCAACACAACACTGAACTGGTAGCAGGCTCTCTAAAATGTTTCACAACCCTTGTGTAATTGGTCGTTTGGCACCAGACTGACCTCCGGGGAGGAGTGTGAGGAACACATGTGAATCCCTCCCCCGGGAAGACAGTCGTCCGTTTGCCCAGGGCAACCTGGTGCCCGAGCACAGTGCCGTGACTGGGCGCTGAAGCATCTGCTGTGTATCGGTCACCCCGTCAAATGCTTCAAGTCACTGCTTCTCCCACAACATCTGCCAACATTGTGTGGAGAGAAATGGAGACTGAGAGTAGCTTCCCCGGGCAAGAGGTCTGATTTAAATCTTAATTGGGAATGCATGTTAGTATGGCTCTATAGGTTTTGCTCCCCTAATGTACATACTTTCCATACTACTGTTCCAACTATTTTATACAGGATACAGTTACATGTATGTAGACTGAAAAGATAGGAGTGTGTGTATATACCTAGCCCCTTATAGGGCAGTATACACAAAGTGTCAACTCAGTGAGGCCTCATGCCTTGGGGCTGCTCAGGGTGGAGTCCACGTTGCTCGCCTCCAGATCCACAGACTGTGGGACAGTCGTTGGCACAGACCCGGGCTCGGTACACAGGTGCTTAGTGAATGAACAGCAGGACTGAGAAAGCATTTATCGTGCCCGGCTACTTCATTAAGGGCAGAGGCAGACATTCCACAGAGAGCAAGGATCTAAAGAAAGGCCACGAAAAGACCAATACCAAACCTAGATATGTGAAGATGCTTCTTCAAAAGGCAACAGAACAATTTATGGACCTGGTTCTCTTATTAGCCATAAATGTAGTCAGTCACGTTCTTATAATTGACTCACTCACTCAGCATAATCTCACATTTTTTCCTGATGTTTTTAGTTCCCAGGGGCGCTAACAACCTCCCTTTTGATCCTCCTAATCTCTCTTGCTATTAATTCTATCTACATGTGCTCAAATGGACAGAGGGGTGTGACTCTTAACAACACTTACCTAATATAGCTATTTTATGCCTAGCTTTTCAAAGTCAGTTTCTGAAATTGGGGGTTTTCTCTATAACTTTCGATGTTATGCCATCCGGTCCCCTCACTCTCACCCAGAGGCAAAGTGAATATTCACAAACGTTTATTCAATACTATGTACTCATCATCTAGCACACTCCAATAAGCCTTGGAAACATAAAAGCTAGTTCCTTAGGGACTCACAGTCTAGTGGGGACAAAATATGTACACAAGCATGTCACTTGTGAGTAATGGCAGTATGTTCCTGCTCAGACCTGTAATCCCAAGTTTCCTAGAGAGCCTGTGTGGCCTTAGAGACAATGCTCCATGAACTCTAAAGTTTTTTAAATATTTGAGTCAGCATTTCTCTTTTGCATTAGGAAGATTTCCAAGTTAATCTAGTCTTTTATTTTGTGAGAAACAGAAATCTTGACCAATGAATATACCGTCTTCCCACTGGTATCTACCAGCTTGGATTGTTTGTCATCGATCTGCATTTTCTACCATTTCTTATTTACATATCAGACTAATCCATTGCAGTCACTGATTCAGGGTGACCAAAACAAAACTGTGAGGGATATTTCAACTCATGTGATTAGTCTAGGAGATAAATTCATGAAAATAAAAATATAGGCACAGAATACAAATAATGAAACCTAAATCGGAATATATATAGACAAACCAAACTTTGTTCCCTAAAACCAAGGACTTGGTCTTCCCTGTTAGTGCTCACTAGACTGTGGAAATTTTAAGAGCCACAGTTAAATTGTCCTTCAATTAACAACAGAATTTTAAGCAAAGAAACAAACCAAAAAGTAGAACCACGTAAACATGTTAAAATGCCAGGGGGGACTGGAGGGTTGGGTGCATATTTCTAGAGTGTGCTGCTGGGAATGCAGAAGGCCGTACTTTCTGGAGGGAGAGTTAGGCAGTCTTTTTACAAACATGCCAAGAGTGCGTCGTATGTATTCATTAATGAGCAAAAGCAAAACAAAGCCGCAAAGGAAAGGAAAGGGCTTGAGGTTTACAGCCAGCCAGATGTGGTTCAGTTCCCATCCCTGAAAGGTTTGGTGGCTGGTGGCCTTTAAAAATGATAGTTTATCTGAATTTCAATCTTGTCAGTGAATTGGCGTTCCTAATAGCAACCCACTGATGGTGGCTGTGGGGATTTACACGTATGCAAACAGCTAGGCACATAATAAGTATACTTTATGTTCGTTTGTGTCCCAGGAACAGACATTCAAGTATATTTTGATTTTCCAGAAGGAAAAAGACAACCTGAAGAATGTTCCACTATAAATTCCTACTATGATGTCAAACCAAGTTTGAAAAATGAGTTTTAGTTGATAGAGGTTCCTATGTGTTCTCTTTCCCCTTTAAGAAAACTGTAAAGATTTCAGTGTATTAAGGACTCCTGGTTCTGAATCTCTACGCACTCAAGGCCTCCATGAAAAGTTGCTGCTCGTGAACGGGGTCAGATCTGTAGAGCTCTCCGCATACTGACCACCTATCTTGCCTTTCAGAAGGGGCTTTTGAGAAGGTTACTCTTTTTCCTCGAAGAATCAATAATTCTAAATAGACATTTCTCCAAAGAAGATAAACAAATTGCCAATAAGCACACGAAAAGATGCTCAGCATTATTAGTGTTCAGGGAAATGCCCATCAGAACCACACACTGTGATACCACTTCACATTTCACACACACAGGATGGCTTAGAAAAAATGTTAGCAAGGGTGTTGGCAAGGCTGTGGAGAGTATAGACCACTGGCGGGGACATAAAATGGTACATCCACTTTGGAAAAATAGTGTGGCAGTTCCTTCAAATGTTAAACTGAGTTACCATACGATCCAACAATTTCACTCCTAGGTGTACACCCGAGGGGAACGGAAACATAACACAACACTTGTTCATCAGTGCTCATCAGCAGTGTTATTCCTCATGGCCAGAAAGTGGAAACAACTCAAGGGTCTATCGACGGATGGATATAGAAAATGTATCCATACAATGGATTGCTATTTGGCCATAAGAAGGAAGCCCTGCCATGTTACCTATAGATGGATGAACCTTGAAAACGTTAAGTGAAAGGCAGCAAACACAGGTGGTCACATATTGTATCATTCCATTTATATAAAATGTCCAGAATAGGCAAATCTAAAGAGACAAAAGGATGAGTTGTCGTCCGGGGCTGGGGAGTTGGGGAGAGGACTGTGAGTGACTCCTAATGGGTGCGGGGTTTCTTTGGGGGGAATGAGGTGTTCTAAAATAGACTGTAGGGAGGGCCGCACAACTGTGAATGTGCTAAAAACCCTTGGATTGTCCAACTGATGGTAAACTTCAATTTAAGTTGGTCTCGATAAAGCTATTTAGAAAAAAATCATGGGATCATGCTGAAAGAAAACAAGCCTCCACGTAATGGGGGAAAAATCAAGCATTTGAAGTCCATGTTGCAGAAGTCAGCGTCAGGCCCAGTTATTAGACATGGGGAGAGCCAGGATCCTGCCCCTCTTTTGACTCTGGACGATTATTGCCCTTCTTACATTTTGCTTTCTGATTGTCTGGCATGTATTTATTTTTATTATTTTTTAAGTTTGTTTATTTGGAGAGACAGAGAGAATGAGAACAAACAGGGAGGGGGGAGAGGGAGAGAATCCCAAGCTGTCAGCACAGAGCCCAACACGGGGCTCCATCTCGTGAATGGTAAGGTCACAACCTGAGCCAAAACCAAGAGTCCACAGTAACTCACTCCCTGTCCTCAGGCCAGAGCCTGAGAGGGGACATCCGAATAAGCTTCTCACTCTGCTCCTCGACCTCTACGATCATTTGGAGAAATCAACCTCTGTAAAGGTCACACGCCCAACACTGTTTATCTTTCCCATCTCCATGGTAACCGGCTCCCAGACCTCTTCTAAGGAGTGACTTCCAATTGTATTAAATTGAAAGTGTCTTTCTGACCTGTGAAATCCTGCTCCTCAGAACTAAGGAAAGACCAGGGGCGCCTGGGTGGCTCAGGTCATGATCTCATGGTCTGTGGGTTTGGGGTTTGTGGGTTCGAGACCTGCATCAGGCTCTGTGCAGACCGCTCAGAGCCTGGATCCTGCTTCGGATTCTGTGTCTCCCTCTCTCCACCCCTTCCCAACTTGTGCTCTGTCTCTCAAAAATAAATAAATGTAAAAATAAAAAATTAAGGAAAGACCAGGCGACTCTCACAAAGGAAACAATGGTCATGCAGCAGGAAAGTTTTTTTTGGCACTCTCCCCAAATTGTTTAACATTAAAAGTAGTAAAAAAAAAAAAAAAAAAAAAAGAAAGAAAGAAAGAAAGAAAAAAAAACCTGTCCCCAATTTTTTATATTAGGCTACATACAGTATACCACGTTTTCTGATATGTGATTATATTACTTCTCAAAATAGACTGAAGGAAGGGTATCAAAATCATGTAAAACTTTTATGTGATCAAGGTCTCAGAGAAAGTATAAATAGGAGGTTGCTCAAATCATTAAAAAATATGGCACTACTATCTATATATATTTCTATAGTCCTTGGCTTATGTTTTTAAATTTTATTTAAATTCCAGTTAACAAAGCATGTAATATTAGCTTCAGGTATGCAATATAGTGAGTCAGCCCTTCCACATACGCCACCCATCGCTCATCACAAGTGCCCCCCTTAGTCCCATCCTTAGTTTAGCCACACCCCCACCTCCCTTCTGGCGCCCACCAGCTTGTTCTCTATCCTAAGAGTCTCTTTCTAGGTTTTGCCTCCCCCGCCCCTTTTTGCTCATTTGTTTTGTTTCTTAAATTCTATATGGGAGTGAAATCATATGGTTCTGTCTTTCTCTGATGCATTATCACTTAGCCTAGTACTCTCTAAAGGCCTCCACATTGTTGGCACATGGCAAGATTTCATTCTTTTTTATGGGCAATATTCCATTGTGTATATATATATATACCACATCTTTATCCATTCATCAGTCAATGAACACTTTGGTTGTTTCCCTAATGTGGCTACTGTAGATAATACTGCTACAAACAACATGATGCATGTATTCCTCGGCATTAGTATTTTTGTATTTGGGGGCTAAATACCTAGTAGTGAGATTGCTGAATCAGAGGGTATTTCTATTTTCAACTTTCTGAGGAAAGTCCACACTATTTTCTGGAGCAGCTCCACCAGTTTGCATTCCCACCAACAGTGTAGAGGGTTCCCCTTTCTCCACGTCCTTGCCAACATCTGTTTCTTGTGTTGTTAATTTAAGTCATTTGACGGTGTGGGATGATACCTCACTGTCATTTTGATTTGTGTTTCTCTGGTGATCAGTGATGTTGAGCATCTTTTCATCTATCTGTTGGGCATCTGTATGTCTTCTTTGGAAAAATGTCTCCATGTCTTCTGCCCATTTTATTTTAATGTTTATTTACTTACTTTTGAGAGAGACATAGAGAGCACAAGCCGGAAAGGGATGCAGAAAGAGACAGAGACACACAATCCAAAGCAGGCTCCAGGCTGTGAGCTCAACACAGAGCCTGATGTGGGGCTCAAAATCACAAACTGGGAGATGATGACCTGAGCTAAAGTCGGACACTCGGCCACCCAGGCACCTCTCTTCTGCCCATTTTTTAATTGGATTATTCCTTTTTTTTAGTGTTAAGTTTTATAAGTTCTTTATATAATTTGGCTACTGAGTCTTTATCTGATATGTCATTTGCAAATATCTTCTCCCATTCTGTAGGTTGCCTTTTAGTCCTGTTAATCGTTTCCTTCATTGTGCAGGAGCTTTTTATTTTGATGGAATCCCAGTAGTTTATTTTTGCTTTTGTTTCCCTTGCCTGATGAGACCCATCTAGAAGGAAGTTCCAGGGCCAAGGTCGAGGAAGTTCCAGGGCACTGTGTTCAACACAGTTGGTGTCTTGTTCAGGTGAAAATAAAGATGGCATGGTATAGGGTGCCTTGCATTTCCAAGAAATGAGGCAATGGCCATGAACATGGAGGCCTTAGAGAGCATGAGAAAAGTGTGCCACCACTTTCAGCTATTTCAATATGGAAAACAGGGACTGAGCACTTTTGCCAGGAACACAGCCTGGACACAAGCTAAGTGGCTATTTGGTCTTTCCAGACAGTGGGTTGGCAAAATGAGAAACAGGGAAAGGACCTGGGTCTCTTTGAACTCCACTACAGTGGGGACCCTACCTTGCCTCACAGACAGAAGAAATGGGTTCTCACATCACATTTTTTCCAGACCAAGTATTTAGTTAAGAGTCAGTCAGGACACCTGGGTGGCTCAGCCAGATGAGTGTCTGACTTTAGCTCAGGCCATGATCTTGTGGTCTGTGGGTTCGAGCTCTGTCAGCACAGAGCCTGGAGCCTGCTTCAGATTCTTTGACTCCCTCAGATTCTGTGTCTCCCTCTCTTTGTCCCTCCCTGCTCACCCTCTCTCTCTCAAAAATAAACAAACTTTTAAAAAATTTTAGTGATCAAAATTTAGAATGCTCCATGGCACAGATTTCACTTAGTTTAGAATCTCAAATTGAAATCAATCCACCTATCTTCTGGCTGGAGCTCTTGCCCATGGTGACGGAATGTTCTGGGGCAAGCCATGCTCCGTCTCTCCCTATAAAATAGGGTCACAGTGCCTCTTCTGCACACCCTCCAGGGCTATTCCAAAGATCAGAGAGCCAGTGCACGTGAGGGTCGTTCATGTGGGCACAGAAGAGCAGACATGCACAGTTGTCATCCCAGATTCTGATTCCAGAGCTCTGAGATGGAGCCCAAGGCTCTGCATTTTTAACACCTTTCCAAACTCCTCGATGGGGGCCCAGAATATACTCACAAAAGACCACAACTCTTTGATAATGTTTAATAAGTATTTATACAGCGAAATTAGTTTTAAAAATTCTTACTAGAATTTTCTCCTCTGTAAAAGGAATTTAAAGTGTCTTACCAGGGGCGCCTGGGTGGCTTAGTTGCTTGAGCATCCGACTTCAGCTCAGGTCATGATCTCGCAGTCTGTGGGTTCGAGCCCTGCCATCAGGCTCTGTGCTGATGGCTAGCTCAGAACCCGGAGCCTGTCTTCCAATTCTGTGTCTCCCTCCTCTCTGACCCTTCCCTGCTCATGCTCTCTCTCTCTCTCAAAAATAAATAAAACATAAAAAAAAAATTCTAAAAAAAGTATCTTACCAGAGATGGATTAATGAATTCGTCCAGGTACACCCGACACAGCCTGCGATCCCAATCATCTGTGATGTGGCCCCCGTACATGATCTCCCCGAAGAGATAGCGGAGATCTTCCCATGGGACCTGGGAGGGGAGACACGCAAGTGTTCATTTCCAGGCCTGGCGTGGCCGTGTCCAAGCGGTCAACTAGCCACACATGCCTCTCCACAAACCCCCCAACAGCGTTCCCTCAAATCTTCATCAACAGGAACATTTAAAAGAGGTTCAGAAATTGTTTAGGTTTCTCCGTAGAATCAGAGAGAATTGTTTTTGGTGTGTTTTACTACATTCAGTGAAAATTCACTAAGGCTGAACTATTTTAATTTTTTTTATTTTTATGTATTTGTTTCTTATGTTTGTTTATTTTTTGGGAAAGAGAGAGAGAGGGAGGGAGGGAGAGGGAGAGACTGGAAGAGGTGCAGAGAGGGAGACACAGAATCCAAAGCAGGTCCCAGGCTCCAAGCTGTCAGCAGAGAGCCTGAAGCAGGGCTTGAACTCACAAACCATGAAATCATGACCTGAGCTGAAGTCAGAAGCTTAACCAAATGAGCCATCCAGGCGCCACTAAACTTTTTTTTATTTTTAAGAAAGTGTGATTTAAAGCTTATTTTGAGACAGAAAGCGCGCATATATGTGTGCTTCTGTGGGCAGAGGAGGGGCAGAGAGAGAGAGAGAGAGGGAAAGAAAGAGAATCCCAGGTAGGCTCCATACTGTCAGTTGGGAGCCCCAAGTGGGGCTCAAACCCATGAACTGTGAGATCATGACCTGAACTGAAGTCGGACACTTAACTGACTGAGCCACCCAGGGGCCCCAACACTGGACTCTTAATGCAGATTTTAAAGCAATTATTCCTAGAACACGTCATGTAGGGAAACTACGAATTCAAAATCTTATCCAAAAACTAAGAAAAAGTGTACGTTTGCAGGGCCTTTGAGGTATGACATGTTTTGATGATCTGAATTATAGATTTTATGATCTCATCTAGGCAAAAAAAGAAAACGCTACACAATCTGAAGATAGAACTCCATCACCTTGCAAAAATCCAAGCAATCCCATCCCCTTGCCACAGACTGATATGAGGGCCGGGCTATGGCATGACCGGCCTGCCCGACTGTTCTGAGGGTTGGAACTCATGACTGTACCATGTGGTGTTGAGAAATAACGGTATCTCTTTATTTGGCTTCATGGGATTTGAAGCCTCTCTCTGCTCCCTTTAGCTTCCTCTGGGTTTGCAAAACATGCCAGTCTATGATGAAGCCTTTCTAGACAGGAACCTTTATACCCTCAAGGGCAGTAGATTGCCTCCCAGCAGTTCAAGTAAAAACTTAATTATAGCCTTCATTTGTTGCATGATGTGAGAGAACAAGTAAAATTGCTTCAACTATTCCACTGTACTTGCTACAAGTTTATTTGAATTTCAGTAAATGAACCTCAAATAGGTGTTTCTTTTAAGCTGGTCTGAGGTGAGTGAGCAATGAGAGAGGTGAGTGGACTGGACCGTGCTGGAGGGGAAGAACCTTTGGGCACCTTCCACGCTGCCCTGAAATGGATGGGAAACAGAGACCTCTCCATTTCATTTCTCTGAGTACATTGAATTAATACTCACGAGGCATTCTACCATCTGATATGTATCTCCCTCAAGATTTTAATCAGCCAGGGAATTATTCTTTTTTACATATGCCTTCCTGGAGAGGACACTGTGTACCACCCACCTCTGTGTACATAATAACTTAACTCCCAAATCCCGGGGTCTTGCTTCACTGTCTGTGGTGAATGATGTGGGTCTAGACATGAGAGAGGAAAGTTGTGTTAAAATCTGAAAGCTGTGTTGATTGAGGAATACCTCAGGGGACAGTGGCAGGACGGGATCCACTTGGCCCCCTGGGGCTGCCACCTCTCAGGATGTGAGAACTGGAGAGAAGCAGGAAGGAGTCTTCTCCTCATCTTCTCCCTTTTATTCCTAACTCTTCCTGTATACACAATTCAGCTGAAAAGGGATACTATTCATGGTTTCGGCCGAGTGTGGACTGGTAGGAAAGTTTTAAGCAGTCCATTTCACTTTCCCCCTAGAACTATTAGAGTAGTCAACTTTACGTGTGACATTTTAAAGAAAATGTATTAAGATCAACACAGAGTTTTGCTTATGAGAAAGGTCAACATATGATCAAATTTTATATACTTAAAAATGATAGGTATGGAATGTTGATCATTATATACCATATTAAAGCCATTTATTTTGGGTACAACTTGCTGAAAATATGTTCTTTGGAAGAGCAACCCACACGATATACTAAGTGTACAGGATCTGATAGCAGTCAAATCCCTTCTAACGCTTGAGAAAACAGAGATTACAAAAATTGTGAGAACAGTTACCAAAAGAACATAAAGCAAACCTTAATACACAAAAATATGGAGTTGTTCTAGAAACTTATAGAATGTTCTTGTTAAGAGCACAACATCCGGTTGGTTTTGACTAACAGATCTCAATTCGAACAGACTGAACTTAATGGAGAAAGTTTCTTTTGTGAAGACTAAGCCAGGAAATCCTTACAAATCATTCTTCCTTTTTGAAATCCAATTATTGGGTTTCTAAGAGTTTGCACAAATGTTCTTGATGAGGCATTTCCGTCCCCACCTGTAAAACACATTTTAGCTATGAAATAAAATCATTCATCTACCTTTAACTTCCAATCAAGGGGAACATTACTGAGAAAGTCACAACAAGGTGGCATCCTTAATACATAATAATGACATATGCAGGAAATGCACCATTATTTATACATGTGACGCGCTGTAAATTGCTTCCATCATAAGAACTAATTGTAGTGATTATTAATGCAGTGTTATGAACTGTCAGAATTGCTGTATGTAATTACATTTGTGCAAATGCTTCATTACCTGCCTAATGAATCTGGCATATATGCACATGTAAACCACTGTTTTTGTTAATATAATGAAGGACATTTTTTTTTTTTATGCACTAAGCTGCTGATGTAGAACTGGTTTGACCTATCTTACGAAGTTCGAGCATCCACTGCTGGAAAACCTTTGATCTGGTTCCTTTTCACACTTGGCCGAAGATGCATATATAGTGTCAGCTATTTCAATAATAGCTTGAAAAGAGAAATTACGGTCCATTTGATAGTGGCCAGATACTGACAGATTCAGCGCGCTCTTTGGAAGAGGTTATCTGACCAGGGGCACTTACGTTAGGGTTTGCCTCTAAGTAGTTGTAGAGGACCCCGGCACACACGGTGAGGTCTCCAGGATTGAAAGGATAGCGGCGGCTCCAGCCCCGGGGGCCAAACCTCAGTCTCCCAGCGACACAAGCGTGGAAGTAGCACAGAGAAAAGAGGATGCTTTTGAACTCCTGCTCCTTGGAGCATGCTTCAAGGGTGTCCTGGGAGAAAAGAAAAATTGTGATTGTCCTTCTGTATGGCTTCCAAGGGCAAGGGTCTGAGTTTTCAACGATCTTGTAGAAAACTCTGCCAGAGATCTCACACAGGAGTACCTTGCCATTTTAAGCATGGCTGCCCATCCTAGGAGAGCATAATAGGAAGACTGACCATTTGATGTTTGCCAGTCTGTTAATTTAAGGTGAATACTTTCACTTTGCTTCGGTTATTTTACTGAATGCTTCTGAATTCATTAGAAAATGAGACCATTCATTTTGAGCAGTGATAATACTGCTTGACGTCCTTCCCCTGCGAACTTCTCCTGAAAAATCTAGATGGCCAAAGGACACCATGAGTTTGTTTCATCAGCATAGCAGGATGCTAGCTCACCTCAGGCCCGCATTTCCCGGTGTTTCACGGCCACCCGTCAGAACACGATTTCCATCCTCCCCCCAAACCAGATGCGCCACATGACCAAGTTCTTGCCAACAGAATTTGAGAAGTGATGTGTACAATTTTCATGTCATTGATTTAAAAGGAAATCGCTTGCCCTGATTGTCACTCTTTTCCCTTTTCTGTGGGCTAGAAATGATGAGGACTAGCCAACCGTGGAAGCCACGAGTGAGTTACGGTAGAGGCACCTACCAGCTTGGGTGTGTGGCTGACCTCGTGAAAATAGAGCTGCCAATTATATGGGAGAGAAGTTACCTTGTTTGGATCACTGTAATTTTGTGCTGTACCTGAACTGATATAATCGTCCTGACCAATGGTTTCCTTCCAATGAACTTTAAGTAAAATTCATTGCTGGGTTGACAGAATGGCATATGAAAGAGTGTAAAACATACACCCTGTAGGCTAGATCTGTAACTTTTTTTTTTCTTAATCACAGAGGGAAAATTAAATCCTGGCATGCTGATGTGGTTATGGGTCACACAGCCATGAATTTAAAAGGTGAACAATAGTCATCCAATCTTTGGCTTAAAGGGAATAGTACTTTATTCTCAGATTTGGCAGTTCTGTGAGGCCAACAAGGATTACTTCAACTGATATTGGGCAGTAGAGGAAGAGAAGACCAGACATGCATCTTCGTGCCTTGCAGGGGCACGTGGGTGGCTTCATCAGTTGAGCACCCGACTTTGGCTCAGATCATGATCTCACTGTTCGTGGGTTCGAGCCCCGCATCGGGCTCTGTGCTGACAACTTAGAGCCTGAAGCCTGCTTTGGATTCTCTGTCTCCTATTCTCTCTGCCCCTCCCCTGCTCATGCTCTCTCAAAAATAAATAAATGTTAAAAAATTTTTTTTGAATGGTCAAATTACACCCAGTCCACATTTAAAATGGATTTGATAACCGGGCCATCGACCAAGTGTATTTAGCGCCTTTATGGGGGAGTTCAGATCTGGTCTCTCAGCCAAGTCCTAGTACAAGCTGAAACAAAGACCAGACTTGTTCTCTTGTTCTAAGACTAGAAGAAGCTTCTAGTTTCTTTCTGTATCACTGTCATCAGAGTCCAAGGCTACTACCAAATAGAGTTCTAGGACTGGTGAGGCTACCCACAGTGCAGACCCAACTAAGTCACTAGGACATTCTAAAGCACAGGGCCATTTCTAAGTCATTAGTGGGGCTTGAAAATATATGGTCATTAAACATAACATTTCCACAAACATGAAGTAAAAGACAAGCTTGTGAAAGAATAAAATAGAACCATAAAATTGGAATACTGAAGAATATAAACATATATTAGTTTTGTTTATGTAGTTTTAAATTTTATTCACTTTTGAGAGAGAGAGAGAGAGAGAGGAAGGGAGGGAGGGAGAGAACGAACGAACATGAATGTGAGTGGGGAGGGGCAGAGAATCCTAGGCAGGCTCTGCAGTGATAGCAGAGAGCCTGATGCGGGATTCCAACTCACGAACTGCAAGATCGTGACCTTAGGTGAAGTCAGACACTTAGCTGACTGAGCCACCGAGGCACCCCTCAAAAATATATTGGTTTTGGGGTGCCTGGGTGGCTCAGTCGGTTAAGCCTCCGACTTCAGCTCAGGTTATGATCTCACGTTCGTGGGTTCGAGTCCTGTGTCGGGCTCTGTGCTGACAGCTCTGAGCCTGGAGCCTGCTTCCAATTCTGTGCCTCCCTCTCTCTCTCTGCCCCTCCCCACTCATGCTTTGAATCTGTCTCAAAAATAAATAAAACATAAGAAAAAATAAAAAAAATATTGGTTTTAAATTTAAGAAAATTCTAGGAGATGAAATAAAAGTATCAAACTTTTACTTAGGAATTATGATCTAACAAGTCACCTAACCCCTCTTTAAATTACATATAGTCCACAGGAAATGAAGATCCTATAATAATTAAGTCCCTAATTCCATCTACATTTCATATAATTCATTTAGCTTTATCCTCAGCACTAAAACAATTACAACTTAATGCCCATTATGCTCTGATAATATAAATGCCATTGGAAGAAAATATGAATCAAGCTTTTCAAATCAAGTAAAAGTATGAGTCTACCTAACATTCTACATTTCAGGTCAGTTATATTTTTACAAACCAGGTGATGGGCAAATTCTTATCAGAAAACATGCAAACAGCACCGTGAATAGAGAAGAGATGTCCACACACGCGTAACAGTGGTATGCACACAGATGCCAATTTTACATGCAAAGCTACCAATTATTTGTTTCTGCTGCAAATCTTACAGAAAAAGAAATCTATATTCTGACTTTAAAAATGTAGTTATTATCTGGGTGTGGAAGGAGCCTAAACAGTATTCCCTTAACACATCTTCAAAAGACAGGTGCGATGGAGCTGAAACACACAGGGAAGCAGCATCCTACAGAAAATGGTTTTTTACATCTTGGTCAGTGAATGACTGCATTTACAAAGATGTTCTGGAATGCTCAAATGAGGACTTGAGAGAGAGAGAGAAAACATGCACAGAGGAGGGGCAGAGAAGGAGAGAGACTCCCAAGCAGGCTCTGCTCTGTCAGCGTGATCATGACCTGAGCCAAAATCAAGAGCTGGACTCTCAGCCAACTGAGCCACCCAGGTGCCCCAACAAAGGACTAGCATTAAACTCTGCTCATTATGCCCATACATCTCATAGTTCGGAGGTAAATTCTGATTTGGGGGTAAGATTAAAAATATAAATTTAATTTGATTTGAATATTAAAGCATATAAAAACCAAAAACATCCAAACAAAACCGTTCATTTGTCTGGATCCCTTGGGTGCTTTTCTCATCTGAGAGGGATACCCAGACAACACGGGTGGAGTGGGGCTTGTTTTTCTCTGACCCGGATGAGTAACTAAGGTCAGTGGCATTTCATTACCCTTTGTTCACGTCACAGGCTTCAACTACGTAAGACCATGGCAGGAACACAGAACACCCAGGATGGTGAAGGTAGCCTTGGGGAAGTGGGAAGTCTGTGACCCAGATCACTAATTGCCTGTCCGAAAACCTGTCACTGCTGACTGTGAGCCGGGCACATGGCTGTCCACGATAAATGGACGTTTCCCAGCCTGCCTTACAGCTAGGGAACGTGGTGTGACTAAACATGACCACGAGGTGAAAGGAGAAATACTGTGTATTGACTCCCAGGCAGCGTCCTTGAAAGAAAGCAAACGTGTATCCATGTCATCCTCTTTGTTCCTTCGTTCACCCTACGGTCAGAAACATGGACATGGGGACTGCCACCGGGGGCCCTGGAAGCCCGTTCTAGAAAGAGTGTGCTGCAAAAGAACTAGACTGATGACAACTTTCTGTGACACACTTTGCGCTGAATGACCTCCCTCCAGAATCCTCAGGTGGCACAAATACTTTAACGTTTTCAAGCCACTGTTGTTTCACACTTCTTTCATAAGTAGACAAACACAATTCTAACTGATTAAGGGGCACTGGGAAACTATTACAGATGACCAGGGGGTACAGGTGAATACCCTGGAATTACATCATGTGAATAAAACCACATTTTGTTTTCTAACATAATGACAGGTTAGCATTCATAAAAGACTATTCTAAAATTTTTACGTTTTCTTTAGAGTTTTTGCTGGTTTGGTTTTGGCTATAGCAGGTTTGATAGGAAGTTTATTAAATGAATAACTCTGATTATCTTTGTTTTTGCTACTTACAATCAAATTTAGTTTTAATATTTCAGAGGGTGCTTCCTACTAGATAAATATTTCCCCTTGAAGTACTTAAGAGTCTTTCCAGTAAATGTAAACTTCAGTTCATTTAAGTGGCTTCCCAGGTAACAGTGAAAAGAACTGACACTTTCATGAGTAAATGAGAACAGGAGAAAGGATTCTCCTATGATTATATCCAACAATTTTTTAAATGTGTATGTCCCTGGGAAGAGTATCCATAGTTTTATCAGATTATCAGAGAGATCCTTACCAAAAAAAAGAAAAGAAAAGAAAAGAAAAAGCTGAAGGACAATTGGACTGAAGCATATTTGTTCATAAAATGCTCACTTTTCACAAGACAACTGTTCTAGAGGGCCGGATAAATCCTATTTAAATATAACAAAATCCTCCTTTGCTCTTGCTTTGTGCAAGAGCTTGAGAATGTCCTAAGTGGTCAGAAATTATAAACTTATGGATTAAAAAAAAAAATACAGGCCTGCCATAGTTCACCAAAAAAAAAACCAAAAAAAACAAAACAAAAAAAACCCCCCAAAACCTGAATATATACAATAGATTCAACAAGATGTTTTGAGTCCCTTCTGTTTACAGTCCACTGTGTTTATATAGGCTATACATTAATTATTTAATTAGGTAATTAACTATAGTCTTCAAAACTGTAATCTTACCTGGCCAACTGAAATTCCTTCATAATGTTGGCTTGGGTATTGGCCCAGAAGATACTAGTGAAAAAGTGAAGCATGCTTTATAGAGAATCATAATATTTCTAACAGGAAGCTTAATATTTATCACCAAATCTTATGTATTTCCTCTTTTGAGTTCATTCCACTTCTCTCAATAAGAATATTGTTTCCCAGGGCGTCTAAGAAATTGGAGGGAATGACTGTGCAGAGATGCAACAACAAAGGAAACTGGCTTCAAACACTTGATTATGATACAGAGATGCAATAATGTGGACAAGGGGAATAATGGTAATCCAAGTATATTTATTAATTTTTTTTTAGATGGGAATGAAGATATAAATAAGAAGGCAAATGGATACAACCTGAAAACATGACTTAAGTCTGCTAAGATCAAAACCAGTTCTAAAACATTAAATATTATAGTCAAACTCTTCCCACATCATTACTTTTGTCACTGTCTAGAGCATTAACAGGAGTAACAATGGCTTTCTCTTCCTGTGCTAAGAGCTGCTACCCTGCCACGTTTTTCTTCAATAAGCAGGTTCCCTCAGAAAGGGACATAATTTACTCTCTCCAGCATGGGGCTGTAGTTTTAGGGCAAAACACAAATTTTTTTTTCTTTTAGTCACTGGAAGAGGCAGTGACAGATGATCCTTTCAAGAGATTAAAACACATTCTGATATTTCACTTCATCTCTTTGCACAAGACACGTGAGTAGATCAAGGCCCCAGGTTTTGTGAGAAGACCCTGACCATTGTCAGACCAAGCTTCTGCTTTCTTACCTGATCAAAGTTGTACAGGGCAGCATGCAAATTGGCCAGCATTCCTGTGGGGGGTTCGTTAGTAATTTTAATGGAATTTTCCAG
Organism: Suricata suricatta; assembly: GCF_006229205.1. Classification (NCBI taxonomy): domain Eukaryota; kingdom Metazoa; phylum Chordata; class Mammalia; order Carnivora; family Herpestidae; genus Suricata; species Suricata suricatta. Next base: position 96,199,580 of record NC_043701.1, on the reverse strand, counting down.
GAGTCCTTGAGGGATGATGTGTTCACTTGGTGTAGGTGCAGATTCGGCACTCATGAAAACTCTGTAGTCTCTGTGGCTTCCTTGGCTGAATTGTTCAAGGAGTTTTTCCAAGGTTCCGAGCCACTTGGCTACCAAGTGGACATTCTGAAAAACAGTATACCTTATGACTCTGGTGAAACTAAAGTATGTTAGTCAAATAACGGGATCACAGTATTTTCCTATATATAAATGTGTAGAAGACTCAGAGGACCAGGATTTAATTTTTCCTTTATTATCATGTTAGGGAATAAAACCAAACACCAAAACATGGTGTTCTGTATAGGTGTGCGTAGAACACAAGTAGGGCTCCAAATCACCACAGGTTATCTTTGTTAACCCAAATCTACTTCCAACACACTTACCTGCTTCCAACACCCACCAATAACCTTGGAAATGGGAGTTCCTGACAGTTTTCTGTGTTACAGATTAAACTCAATTACTGAGACCTACCGGTTAGTTTAGTCAAGTATAAAAACTAAAAGCTAGCAATGTACCTGATCATTGTTTCTCATGTTTAATTAGCACATGAACTCAAAAGGATGTGAGGGGTGGAAGGCTACCTGAAAAAGAAATCATTCCTTGTTAGGATGCTCTGTGGATTCCTAACATGAGATTTTTATTAAACCCTAGAGCTGTCAACAATCATGAAACAAATGTTACCACCATCACTTCCTGATTTTTTGTTTTATGATTCACAGCCCTCCAAAACTAAACACCCACTGAGTACTCGGTAGTTGATACTGTGAGAGAAGTACAGAGGCCATACCCTCACATGCTCTCTGGCTCTGGAAGTCCTTAAACAGTGATTGAAACATCACCCCGGGAAATAGGTAATTATTCCCAACAAAGAAAAACATTTAATATTATAACAGCTACAAAAAGAGTCCCACAAAAAATAAGGAAGAAAGGCAAATATGGAATGAAATAGTCATGTAGGTATCTTTCTTTGAAACAGTTCTGTTGTAAAAAAGACCGATTCAACCAATTCAGTTGTTCACATTATTAGGCTATTTTGCTTTGGCAAATGTTCAACACTGGTAGTTATCATAAACTGAATTAGGGCTCCCAAATTCGTATGTTGAAATTCTGACCATCAGTACCTCAGAATATGACTGTATTTGGAATAGGTCTTGAAAGAAGCAATTACAACTGGACGCAATAATTAAAGTGGGTCTTAATCTGATGTTACTTAAGTCCTTACAAGAAGAGGTGATTAGGACACACACAGATGGAGGACCGTATGGAGACATGGGGAGGGGACAATCATCTACACACCACGGAGAGAGGCGTCCAAAGAAACCAACCCTATAGATCACTTGATCTCAGGCTTCTGGGCTGCAGAACTGTAAGAAATTAAATTTCTGTGGATGAAGCCACTCCCTCTGTGATACTGTGGTCCGGCAACCCTAACAAGCTCAGCGGTAAGTCAGAGCCCTGAGCCTCCATGCTTGCTCCTAGATTACGGCAAGAGTACTTTTCACATCTTACTGTGCCACTCACACAAGTAAGCAGAAACACAAACAACAATAAAACCGGCTCTGCAAGCTCAAATAGGACCTCGTTCTCCACCTTACGGACTACACCACCACCCCACCTTGAGAACTTTACCTGAAACAAATGTAAAAATATTCTAGGCAGTGGCTCTGGAGTCAGGGAACAGAACCATCTCCAAGCAGGGCAACCCTGAACACAGACACACTCTGGAGGCCAGCCTGGGAGCTGCTCGTGGGGATCTTGGCTTTGAGATTGGCTAGATTCCTGTGCCTGCTGGTTGCAGGGCAGCGACGCCTGTGCAACACTTTTAGCCAATCCACGGATCTTGAAAGCCATCTGTTTTGCCCATGAAAATAGTTTTTAAAAATCCATTATGTCAATTTACAAACCATGTGGTGTATTTCTGGGATACAGATAGCTACCACCCTGTTACCTATGTAATAGCTTCCTCTGGTGTATGGGTTTCTGATACAATACCAGGTAAATATCCTGTGAAGGGCTCCATCTCATCCCAGTAACTGACTACCACAGAGTTGGATTAAGAGCTCACGAACATCTGCATATCCGTCATGTGCGTCATGTGCCCGTGCTGATAAAATGTAACATATATTACACACAATGTAACGAGTTCTCATCATGCCAGTCCCTTCTTTATTCAAAGTCCTGCTTCGCTTTTCAATGTCCAAGAGATACTAGAAACCCCCAGAAGTTAGGATGGCCAAAAGCCCGGGGCAATCTCTACGCCCCAGTTATTCTATGTGCGGAGAGGACCAGCCCAAGAGTTACATTCCAAATTACCGGCTTGCCGCTAAGAACAAAAATCCAACATCTAGAACAGATATCCAAAACCAGATTCTTCATGAGATAAGGGTTTCTGAGATCTTTTTTTTGGTTTGTTTTTATGGTAAAACTTACAACTTGAATTTTGGGGCCAAATGGGAACTTAGCAGAGACAGAGGGGTAACAGACACATTTTACTCTGAATGCTACGTTCTCCTGAGGATGACCATTCCCTCCTAGTTTTCTTCCTAGTCAGAGCTGCTGGACACAGGAGAATTCTCAAAGAACTTTCTTCGGCGGGAAGATCTCAGCATCTGCCCAACTATCAGAGCAACATCTTCCATCTCAGAAAAAAACAAAGCCCCCACCGTGATCTCGCTGACTCTGTGAGCCTCGGAGGGGGACACACGAACCCCGGGTCACTTGGCTGAAGTGTCGCCTGAGCAGTGGGCTGTTCCTCTCTGCGTGGACCCTGGGCAGCTGCTTCGAGAATCCAATTTTAGTTCAAGCCAAAATGTAAAATGCATCACCCCTGGATCCTGGAGGCACTGAGGGAGGCCAGTGTCCTATCTCTGTGCGAGGGTGGCCACACGAGTTAGCAAAAAAAACCCCCCAAAAAACAAAACAACGGTGCTTGCCACCCTACAGACCTGAACTCGAGGACCGGCCCTGCCACCGTGCAGCTGCGTGGCTGCGAGGCTCTCCAGGCCACTCCGAGGCTCACTCTTCTCTTCCTAAGGGGAGGACAGCACTGATCCTGGCCGCTCTGCTTTCATGATTAGAGATCATGGATCCTCGCAAAGGCTCTGGTATAAATGACAACCTCTAGTTTCACCGGGCTGCCGATTAAAGGGCTACTTGCAGACCTGATGAGACAGCACACCTGCGCTGGAGGAGTCAGGAGGGCACCCACGTGCCCCCTCCAGCCTGCCTGGGCTCCACGCATTCCTGGGTTCTTGCTAGAATCCCCAGCCATGGAAGCCACTTGGGAGGACACTGGGTCGGAGTCACAGACCCAAGTAATGCTAGCCCTAGAAGGGATAAAGGGGTGATCTACTCTAATCCCCTGAACTTACAAACAAAGGAAATGTCACACAACTATTTAGGGGCAGGGTGAGAGTTGTATGAGGTACTGTATGCAAAAATGCAGTCAGCTTTATGTTTCTTAAATGTTTGTTTTTGAGAGAGAGCGCATGAAAGAAGAGAGAAAGAGAGCAAGACAGAGAATCTGGAGCAGGATGAGGTTAGCGCCAAGCCTGACGTGGGGCTTGAACCTGAGATCGTGACCTGAGATAAAATCAAGAGTTGGATGCTTAACCAACTGAGCCACCCAGGCAGCCAGCCCAAAAATGCTCTGTCAGATTTGAAAGTAACTTTTAAAAGTCCTAAAACTGTGAGGTTTTAGGACACTGGCTTTGGCAATCTATACACGCCTGTTCGTCCTCAAGCACTACTGGAGTGAGTATTCCACATACATGTAAGTCAGGAGGATAAGAGGTTGCTGTAGTGTGTTAAATTTTGAAGCACAACAGCTAAAAATCCCTCAGAAGATGACAGCTAATCCTTGTCAGCACAGTCCCTTATCACCTTTGGAGGTGTCAGGAACACTGAGAACCCCGAGGACTCGGCAAACACCGTATGTCACGAGGAAGGGTCATTCCCGCTGGACAGGGTGACGCTGCACTTCCCTCCCCCGTTCATTCCCGGCGCTGTCCGTGAAGAGGGACTACTCACTTGGAGCAGGACCCAGTGTCCTCCCTGGGAAGCTTTCTCCAGTGCCTTTTCCGCCACCGTCTCCTGACCTTGTCCTAGAGACACGTTGTGGAATTTTCCCGAGTCAATCGTGAACCCCAGTTTTTTGCCTGTGAAAGGATACAACACAGGGAGAGGAAGAGTGAATCAAGGACAGACGAGAAGGTGAGGAATTCTGTGGCCCAGGGTCCATCTGTGGGGGTGGCTGCCACCTTCCAGGTCACCCTCCCGAAGAATCCAAACTAAACTTCTGTCGTTTCCCCAAGGGGCACTTTGAGCTCTCAACAGCTGCCTCCTCAGGAGCATTAGCTAAGCCTGTAGAAATAAGTTCCTCTGGTTTTATGGTAATGAAGCTTTTGACATTTTGATAGATGGCAAGTATTGTTACTGAGCCTTATTAACTCTTGCAGGAGTAGCTAAGCATTTCCCTCATAAAAAAAAAAGCAACATGTGGTAGATATCACATCATTTTTTGAACAAATTGGCTCATTGGGTAAATGCAGGAGCCTCTCACCTTGTGGCCATGCTTGAATCGAGCACAGTCAGGTCACAGCTCTATTAACCTGGTGTTCTCGGTGCAGGCTGTGGGAAGTAGTAATCCAGAGCACAAAGCGACAGTGCCTTGCACAGTCGACTAGGGCTGCTCTAATGACCACTATTTAGTCACAGGGGGCACAAGATTACACTAGCATGGAGAAAATTGCCCTCTGGCCCTTATATAGTCAAAAGGTGGAAAACAGTACAAAAGAAACTTGCATTACGCCAACCAGAGGAATGTTCCGTTTGAGCATTTCCTCAGACTACAGTGTTATTAGCCTTACATTTTCCATGCACTCAATCTCCAACAAATGAAAAAAGGAAAGAAAGAGAGAGAGAAACTAAGGTAACCGTGAACAGAGAGAGGGTCGGGGGTGCCCTGGGTGAGAGGGAGGGTGCGGAGGCAAGGCTGCTGGCCCCTCACCAAGGATCTCTAGGTCTTTAAGGGCATCCACCCCTGGAGACAGAATGAAGAAGACCGGCGTAGCTGGGCTGCCTTCTTCAAATGCTTTAAGTAAGTCCAATCTGGTTCTCCCTACGTATTTTGTACCCAGTTTCTCCTCCACGAAATTCCTATAAAAAAGAATAATGCAAAAGACACCATCAATGCTTGTGACCTTGAAAAGGGCTACAACTTGGATCAGCTTAAATCACAGGCACAGGAAGGACACACACCATATTCATGATGTGGGATGTTTTTATACAACGATATGAATCCAGCTAGATTTCTAATGCATTAGTGTCAGCGAAATCCCTCCCTGCTTTAGGAGCTCTGAAAATCAGACGCTGACATTCCATTTTGGGGGCTGAGACCCCCCTCTGAATACCACCAGCTGCCTGCCTATGGCTTTGTATCCCCCCAAATCTCCTGCCAGGTCCCCCATTACTTATTAACAGTTCATTAGATTTGCCACAGTGCAATTTTCCGGCCTGCTGGGCTTCTCATGAATATACAAATGCTTTTTGGGGTGTTTCTAACACAGGGAAGCTCAATTAAGCAGGGATTATTTTCCAGCAGCACCAGAGTTAGCAGAAAGTAAGTACCACTAAGCAGAATTAACTTGTAAAGCAGGGTACGCATAGCCTTCTGCTAAGGGGAAATTAGCTGGACAAAGTGGAGGGGAAAAACCTGAGGTGCGTGAACGCTTTTGAAGGAGCGCACCAGAGGCAGGAAGTTGAGAACTCTCTGGTTGGCAAATTCAAATGAGAACATGACTTGCGTGAATGAAGCAGCGTTATTACCAGTTAGGAGTCGAGAGGGCAAAGAGAAAGGACACATAGACGGAGATGGAGACGGAGATTCTTGCTTTAAATTGCTCTGGTTGTAAAGTTATAGGACTATTAGTGTCTCCATGAAAGGAATTCATTTTTGTTTGATGGGCAAAATCTTCAGGGCCCAAATGCCACCACTAAATAAAGACGGTGGAAATTGCACTCGGATAATGCGTGCCCCTGGCCTCTGAACTCTGATGACACCCATCATTCTTGCTACAATATTTCCAGTGGTTCCCTGTCCCCGCTCCTGATGTCATAAGTAAGGTTTCAGGAAGGATGGGCTCAGTCTGACTAGAGACTAGCCCAGTCTAGGGTTCAGTTAGTTTCAGCAACAGTAGTGATTCCAATACCACAATTTCAGCGGAACCGTTTCATCAATATGGACCATAAATGCCTCTACCAGATACGCCAGCCCCTAGGGCCAGGTGTCCTCTAAGTTAACCTGCATTTCCAAAAATGCTAACTGCCCCACCTGAGAGCATATGTCATTCTGTCGGGGCGCACTGCTCTCAAAATAATCAGCTTCTGGATCAAGCTCTTCTTCTTCCATTCTTGCGGTAACTTCTCTTTTTCTGGACACTCGGATTCTGCCCACTTCCTCCACTGTTTGGCAGATCCTTCCACATCTCGGTCTATGCCTCGAAATTCTTCCATCAGGGCTACTGCCTATCATTGGACAGGGGAACAGATGGGAATGGTGTAAACAGGTCAGAGTCCGAGATACAGACGAGTGGAGGTACTGGATCCTTTGTGAACAAGTTGGGCTGCATCATCTTCATTTCCTCACTAGATTTACTCCGTACCCTTTTCTGTCCTACTAAGAGGGTGACTCGTAAGGATTATTTGAACTAAACTCTCCGGTTCTCTGGCCCTGCTGGGTTTGGCCAAGAGGAAACCCTGGCAAGAGACGAGAGGGCTGGAGCGGGGAGAAGCAGGGGTATTTCTTCCTCTGCTCTTTCCCTGCAGTGACAGTTTGGCGGTGGCTGTGTTCCTCTACCGAATGCCACAGCTCTCTCCCATAACTTCGTTTCTCAACAGTTTCAGTAACAGCTCCTTTTCTTCCTGTTGCTCCCATTCCCATTCCTGGTTTGATTTCTTTAGTCTTCTTCCCATACTATGATAATATACTCTTTGTAAAACTTTTTCTTTTATCATCCCTTTGAATGAGACCCTGACTGATTGACAATTGGACCTGAATTTATAATTTTGAACAATTCAAAAACTCCATTAAAATTAAACCTAACTACAGGGCGCGTGGGTGGCTCAGTCAGTTAAGCGTCCGGCTTCAACTCAGGTCATGATCTCACAGTTCATGGGTTTAAGCCCCGTGTTGGGCTGTGCACTGACAGCTCAGACCCTGGAGCCTGCTTCAGATTCTATGTATTCCTCTCTCTCTGATCCTCCCCTGCTCGCACTGTCTCTTTCTGTCTCTCAAAAATAAATTAAAAAAACATTTAAAAAAGTAAACCTAACTATACTATAAAAATAAGGGATGGTGGTTATTTCCAATGGACAGAAATGTTTCCCTCTTAGAAAAAGAGTGTGGCAAAGCTTAGCATATGATGAGCATCTTTAAGGACTCCTAGAGTCTAGGAGAATAAACTCGTAACAATAGGATCTTCTGATAGAAAAATGGGACAAGGACTAACTGATAACTGAGGTTGATGAATAATCAACTTTTTTTTCTCTACTACATTCTCTCCTGCTTAAACACTTTATAATGAGACTAAATTACTGTGCTGCTGTGTAACTGACAAAACTATTTGGAAAAAGTGGACAAATATAAAGAAGAAAAGAGTGCGGGTGGCTCAGTTGGTTGAGCATCTGATTTTGGCTCAGGTCATGATCTGTGATCACGTTCGAGCCCTGCATCGGGCTCAGTGGTAGGTGTCAGTGCGAAGCCCACCTCAGAGCCTCTGTCCTCTGTTTCCTTGCCCCTCCCTCACTTGTGCTTTCTCTCTCTCTCAAAAATAAACAAACTTAAAAAAAAAAAAAAAGGAACTGGTATTAGGTAAATTGACAAAATGTTCTTTTCTGTTCCTTGACATTTACCAAAGTTCCTGCAGACCAAATTAAGTTTTCTACTCATAAATAGGTCATAACTTCCTTTATTTCCAAATAAGAAATTAATCACCTTATAATTTAGTAATACACAGATGAATTAAATATCATATTAAGATGTAAAAGATCTGTATGACAAAAACTATAGAAAGCTTATGAAAGAAATTGAAGAAGACACAAAGAAATGGAAAAACATTTCATGCTCATGGATCGGAAGAATAAACATTGTTAAAATGTCATTTTTTACCCAAAGCAACCTACACATTCAATGCAATCCCCATCAAAATTGCACCAGAGCTAGAACGAACTATCCTTAAATTCGTATGGAACCACAAAAGACCCCAAAGAGCCAAAGTAATATTGAAGAAGAAAACCAAAACTGGAGGCATCACAATCCCAGACTTTAGCCTCTACTACAAAGCTGTCATCATCAAGACAGTATGGTATTGGCACAAAAACAGACACATAGACCAATGGAATAGAATAGAGAGCCCAGAACTGGACCCACAAATGTATGGCCAATTAATCTTTGGCAAAGCAGCAAACAGTATCCACTGGAAAAAAGCTTCTTTAACAGGTGGTGCTGGGAGAACTGGACAGCAACATGCAGAAGAAGGAAATTAGACCAGTTTCTTACACTGTACACAAAAATAAACTCAAAATGGCTGAACAACCTGAATGTGAGACAGGAAACCATCAAAACCTTCGAGAGAAAGTAGGAAACAATCTCCTTGATCTCAACTTCAGCAATTTTCTACTCGACACATCCCCAAAGGCAAGGGAATCAAGAGCAAAAATAAACTATTGGGACCTCATCAAGATAAAAAGCTTCTGCACTGCAAAGGAAACAATCAAGAAAACTAATAGGCAACTGACAGAATGGGAAAAGATAGTGGCAAATGACATATCAGATAAAAAGCTGGTATCCAAAATCTACAAGGAACTCACAAAACTCCACACCCAATAAACAAATAATCCAGTGAAGAAATGGGCAGAACACATAAACAGACACTTCTCCAAAGAGGACATCCAGATGGCCTACAGGCACATGAAACGATGCTCAACGTCACTCATCAACAG
>NC_043701.1:96135210-96190462 GCF_006229205.1 Suricata suricatta | reverse complement strand
AGTGGTACTTTCAACAATAGCCAAATCATAAAAAGAGCCTAAATGTCCTGATGAATGGAACAAGAAGATGTGGCTTATCTATACAATGGAATACTATATGGCAATGAGAAGGAATGAAATCTGGCCACTCACAGCAAAGTGGATGGACCTCAAGGGTGTCATGCTAAGCGAAATAAGTCAGGCAGAGAAGGACAGATACCATATGTTTTCACTCAGAGGTGTACTAGGAGAAACCTAACAGGGGGCTATGAGAAGAGGAAGCAGAGGAAAGAGAGGGAGACGGAGGGAGGCAAATCATGAGAGACTCTTGAATGGTGAAAATAAACTGAGGGCTGTAGGGGGAGGGGCAAGGGAAAGGGGGGTGATGGTCATGGAGGAGGGCACTTGTGGGGAAGAGCACTGGGTGTTATATGGAAACCAACTTGACAATAAACTATAAATAAAAAATAAATGAAGAAAAAATTATATATTTCTACAAATGAAATGGTATATCACTTGTATTTTTAAAAACATTTCTATATTTTATGAGAACTGAAATATAAGATTTAGAAAGTGAAAAAACGTTTTCCTAACATACCTTTAGAGCACTCCAAGACTGAGCAGTTAGGAAGTCAACAGGACTTGAGTAAGTGTGTTCAACTTTGAATCGAAGCAGGAAATCCAGTTCCAGAGGGTCTATCTCTCTCTTTCTCAACAAAATCTTTAGGGCACACAAAATTGAAAAGGGTCATTTAGTTTATATCAAAATTACAACACAGGAGGTAGTAACCATTTAACAGATATGACTGAATACACAGAACCATGTCTGCTGAGAACTCCTATAGGTGTGTATCTGTTCTAAAGATGAATTAAGAAATCTTAGATTAAGTCTATGATCTCAAAACCTTGACTGAAAATCTAAAGGCAAATAATTATGAGACTGGTTTATTCCAATTTTAACACATGCCTATTAGTGAAATATTTGAAATATTTGTTCATATTTATGCTTTTGCTGTGAACTCAAACTTATCCTAGAACTTGCTACACATGTGTACCTGGGTTGCTCAGTCAGTTAAGCACCCAACTCTTAGTTTCTGCTCAGGTCATGATCTCACCGTTTCATGAGTTCGAGCCCCACACTGGGTTCTGCATGGACAGTTGTGGAGCTTGCTTGGGATTCTCTCTCTCTCTCCCTCTCTCTCCCCCCTCCCCTGCTCACATGCCGTCTCTGATTCTCTCAATATAAATAAACTTAAAAGAAATTTTTTTAAAGAGACTTAAAAAAAAATCTTGTTACACAAATTGAGAAAGCCTGAGGTGACGATGGAGAAGGTATAACTAATATTATAATTTAGTCATGATATAGAAATAACATCTAATAAACTATGAGATGTATGAAATATTTTTCTTAAAGCTTTTTTTTTAAGGTTTTATTTATTTTTGAGAGAGAGAGACAGCATGAGAAGGGGAGGGTCAGAGAGAGAAGGAGACACAGAATCTGAAGCAGGCTCCAGGCTCTGAGGTAGCTGTCAGCACAGAGCCTGACGTGGGGCTCGAACCCATGAACCATGAAATCATTACCTGATCCAAAGTCAGATGCTCAACTGACCAAGCCACTCAGGCGCCCCTGAAATATTTTTCTTATATGTGAGATTATACTGAGAAAAATGGAAAATTGTTTTATAGATACAACTAAACAAACACAGTATAAATAGAAGTAAACTTTAGACACCTACGAAGTCCACAGAAAGATCATTTGGGGATGAAATACTCACAAATTTCACCTAAATATTATAATACCATATAAAGTTAAATAGGTAAAATGTTTGAGTTTTATGCTATTTTAAAACTCTAGGGGCACCTGGGTGGCTTAGTCGGTTAAGTGTCTGGCTTCCAGCTTCAGCTCAGGTCATGATCTCATGGTTTGTGGGTTCGAGCCCCACGTCAGGGTCTGTGCTGACAGCTAGCTCAGAGCCTGGAGCCTGCTTTGGATTCTGTGTCTCCCTCTCTCTCTTGCCCTCCCCTGCTCGTGCTCTGTCTCTCAAAAATAAATAAAAAACATTAAAAAAAATTTTTTTAAACTCTAAATATTTTCAAAATGCATTATCAGTGGTAACACATTAAAAGACTATTTTATTTGATTGAGTTTTTCTTAATTCAATTTATTTCAATAAATAATCGCCATATATATAAAGTGTTGATTTACAGAAACTGTCAGAATTTGAGATAAGCTATAATTTATCTATGGCTTCCAAGGACAAAGTTTTAAATAGATGTGCATATGTGTGTACATGTGTCTCATACATTCTTATTCCTGGCTTTTTATTGCTAATGAGTAATATGTATAAAAACAAAAGTTAAATTTTGGGGTGTCTTGATCCGGTTGATCACATACATAAACACCTACACGTACATATTCTTATATAACCCAAAGGAATCAACAATGACCAAAAATACTGAAAGTAATAGTTTATCATTATTAACAGCAAGTATTTATAAAATGCCTTCTTTGGACAAAGCACTTTGGAGAACACAACACAGACCAGGCACTGACCTTTCATCAAGAATGGGTTGATATAAAAAGGTATACAGCAAACAAACTAGTAACACAATATGCTTATTTTATCTAGGCAGGTAATCCTCGATGTTTTCTTCCTATTGTGGGAGCCTTACTTTAAAAATCTTTTGCGGGGTGACTGAGTGGCTCAGTCGGTTAAGAGGCTGACCTCGGCTCAGGTCATGGTCTCACAGTCAGTGGGTTTGAGCCCCATGTCAGGCTCTGTGCTGACAGCTCAGAGCCTGGAGCCTGCTTCTGATTCTGTGTCTCCCTCTCTCTCTGCCCCTCCTCCGCTCACTCTCTGTCTCTCTCTCTCTCTCAAAATAAAATAAAGACATAAAAAAAAAAAAAAGAAAAGAAAAGCCAGTGCCTTTCTGACTCTCTGTACGGCACCTATTTAAAAAATAAATAAATAAATAAATAAAAATCTTTTGCTAGAGTCCATTTAAAAGAGATAATAATAAAAGAATAATAGGTCTCACTGAAGGTGGCAGTGTGAAACCTGGAGCTTATTTACCCATTCACTTGTTTTTAAAGGGACAGAGAAAATCCTAGGACCATCCAGATGTAGACTCATAATTCTGATCTTTAAGAGTCTCCAGGCACCTGGGTGGTTCAGTTGGTTAAGTGTCCAACTCTTGATTACAGCACAAGTTATGATCTCACAGTCATGAGATTAAGTCCTGATTTGGGGTCTGTGCTGGGCACAGAGCCTGCTTAAGGTTCCCTCTCACTCTGCCACTCTTTGACTTGTGCATACGCATGCTGTCTGTCTAAAAAATACAATACAATACAATACAATACAATACAATACAATACAATACAATACAATACAGAATTTCCGTGGTAATATCCGGGAGGCTCTGCATAAGACCTAAGAAGCGAGGAGAAGGTGTCATTGATCTGTTTTTCAGGGTGATCACTGATGTGGTGGCTTATGGGGCATACCCATCCAAACCAACACTGTGGGACCTACTGAAAGGTTGTCACATGTCCAAGTTCCTCCTAGAAAAATCGAACTCACCTCATGCCACCCAGGGCTTCCAAGAAAGGGGTCATGCCTCCTTTCAGTGGATGTAAAGCACATAATAAATACAGGTACAGGACTTCAGTTCCGAGAGTGCTTTCAAATGACTGATTTCCTTACCTGAAAAGCCATCTGGGACAGGAAGATGAGCTTGTCCTTCTCAAACAGTGCCTGGCTGGTGTAGAGGAAGATGGCGTAGGTGATGCTCTCCATCAGGACTGAGACACGGTCCTGCACGTCCTCCACCTTGTCAGCCTGCTCAATTGCTCTATGGAACAGCATGTTGAAAGCCTGGGGAATTCAAAGTGACAGGTAAAGGGTGGAAACGAGTGCCTGATGTCTAGCAACCCCCTCCCCCCAACACACAGAGTCAAAATGGGGGATCGTTTACTGCTTAACTTTAGACGAAAGGGCCACACTGTTTTCCAAAAGGGTTTTACCACTTGGCATCCTCATTGGCAACGTGAAAGACGTGCAGTATTGCACCTGTGCGAACCCTTGTTACTGCCAGTCTTGTAAAATTGTAGCCATTCCACTTGGTATGTAGTAATACTACTTTCTGCTTGCACTTTCCTTTTTTCTGATGAATACTGAGCATTTAAAAATGGGCTTATGGGCAATACTCATAACTCAGTACAGGACATGTCTGTTCAAGTTTTTCATTGTTTAACTGAGTTGTCCAATTTCTTTATATATTCTGATAGAAGTTCTTTGTTAGATACATGCATTGGAAAGAGGTTTTAATAATCTGTAACACCTTTTTATTTTCTTAATGTCTTATGAAGTCCACAAATTTTTAATTTGATAAGATTCAATTTATTAGTTTTTCCTTTCTGTTGTATCCTAAGAAATCTTTGTCTAACCCAAAGGCCAAAGATTTTTCTCTCATTTTTTTTCCCTAGAAATCTCATAGCTTCATTTACTCATTTTGAGCCAGTTTTGTAGGAAATGTGATGTAATGTTTAAGGTTCATTTTATTTCCTGTGGGTATCCATCTTCGGCACAATTTATCAAAGCTATCCCTTCTTCATTAAGTGGTCTCGGTATCATTGCCAAAAATTCCTTGACCATACATTTGTGGAATTACTTGTAGACTCTCTGTTATCCATGGAATTTTCTTTAGGCCAATTGGTATCAGTTTATAACAAGTCCTGAAGTCATGGATTGTACGTTTTCTAAATTTGTTCTTTTTCAAAATTATTTAGTTCTTTTAAATCCTTTTAATTTCTACACAGATTTTAGAATCAGCTTGCCAATTTCTGTTTAAAAAAAAAAGCCTTCAAGGATTTGACTGAGATGGCATTGAGTCTACAGATCAATTTGGAAAGAACTATCATCTTCATAAAACGGAGTGTTCTAATCCACATACACAGTATCTCTCTCCATGGGATAGCTTAACAATGTTTTGTAGCACTTAGCACACAGATCTTCTATTTGTTTTGTTAAAATTATCCCTAAGAGTTTCATGAATTTGGAAGCGACTATAAATGGTACTGAGTTATTATTTTCCAGTTGTTTGTTCTTCATGTATAAAAACAAGGGGTTTTGAGTATTGACTTTATATCTTGCCATCTTGCTAAAAATTCACTTCTTAGTCCTCGTAGATTTTTTTGGTAGATTTTTTAAGATTGTCTATATATATGATTAGGTCATTTGTGGAAAAAAAAAGACACTTCTTCTTTTAAAATCTCTGTGCCTTTTATTATATTATTGCACTGACGAGAACTGCAGGGCAGTACCACATAGAAGTGTTGAGAGAAGACATTCTTGTTCCTGACCTTAGGGGAGAGCATTTAGTTTTTCAACATCAAGTAAAAGATTAGCTATAGATTTTTGTAGATGCCCTTTTTCACACTGAGAAGTTAACCAGGTATTGAAATGTGTCAGATTCTTTGCATCCACTGACGTGATCATAGGGTTTTTCTCTGTTTTCTATTAATATGAAAACTTGTGTTATTTTGTAAATGTTTAACCAGCTTGTGCTGCTGGCATAAATTCCACTTGGGCATAATAAATTGTTCTTTTGATTTGTGGCTGGGTTTGATTTACCAATTCGTCCATTCTCCCTGTCTCCCTTCCTTTTTGAGAGCGAGCGAGCAAGAGAGCGAGGGCACAAGCACTAGCAGGAGTGAAGGGCAGGGAGAGAGAGAGAATCTTAAGCAGGTTCCATGCTCAGTGTGGAGCCAGACATGGGGCTCAATCCCATGACCCTGAGATCATGACCTGAACCAAAACTAAGAGGAGGACACTCATCCAACTGAGCCACTCAGGAACTGCCCAGCCATCTTTTCATGTTCATGAAGGGGTCTGCTCTGTGGTGTCTTACTCTAGTTTTGGTGATTGGGTGATACTGTGACGATACCACTGATTTATCTGTATTACTCTTTATACACTACGGTCATTCCAAAATCCAACCGCACCACGCTTCTCAGGATTTTCGCACGCTGGCTCCACACTACTAGAAACCTGCTAGTTACTCTTGACTCTTTTCCTCTTCATTACTGTCCCTGTCCGATCCATCTAAGGACTGATTATTCTAGCTTCCAACCGTACGACAAGCCTATATTAACTCCTGAGTCCGCTGTCACCCATCAGACATCTGCCTCCAAACCTCTCGATGGCTTTTCTTTTGCAGACAAACAGTACTCCAAAATCCCCCATCAGGCCAACGAGGCTTCCCATGATCTAGACTTCCCCACCTTTCTAGACTCCTGTCTTGCCATCTTCTCCGTCACTCATGAATTACCCTCCACCATATACATCCATTCGCCACCTGGAATCTCAGACTCGATGACGTCCCCCCCACCCTGTTGTCTCCAAACATTCCATACACAGCTAAGCTCCACAGGAACAGCTCCAGTGTCACTTCCTGTGAGGGGCCTTCCCTCCATCTTCACCATCTTTCTCATTGTACTTATCCCTTTCACACATGCACACACACCCACACCTGTGGTTGTTGTTTTTTTTTTTTCAAAACTGTACACTCAGTAACCAGCACCACATCTGGCAGAATGGTTGATCCCAATAGCTATTTGTTTAAAAAGTCAGTAACTGAATGAATGAATACTGCCCAGAAGCACAATGATGTAAGCTAAAAAGCATGGCCTAGGAGATCACGGTCATGAGTTCAAATCCTACCTCTTACAATTCTGATGTCAATTGTTGAGCAATTTATTTCATTTTATTTCAATATTTATTTCAATTTATTTTGTTAGTTTTCTTTTTTTAAAAAATAGGGATAAAATAATATACTTTACTGAGATGTTTTAGGCATAAGAATGAACCAAAGTATGAAAAAGTTTTGTAAGTAATAGAGTGACTTAATGAATGGTTACTCTTACTCCTCCCATTATACCAAAATAGTATGGGTTTTTTTATAAGACACCTACATCTTCACAAAGAAAATGTATGAGTCTTAAGGAAAAGTCCCTCATATATAATAAACTCAAGACTCATTTAAGAACAAAACCAAATGTATTATAATGCTACACAATTTAATTATCTCAGAGTCTTACTGAAAATCATAAAGTTCCAGAGAAAATGAGGATTTTTTTTTTTTTTTTTTTTTTACTGGCTAGAGCCTTAGGATTCCTTAATAGAGACACCAATTGCCTAAAAATAAAGTCCAAACTTCCAGAAACAAGTAGAACTCATGAAATTTAAAATTTTCCCTAGCCTATTCAGCATACCTTCAAAGAGAATTGATAGATGGGGTTAATTTTTCTGAGGTCATTAATTACAAAATAAAGAAGAGATGCTCTCACTGCCACTGGTCTGTAACATTCTCGGGCTTCATTGATTTTCCTTTCATTTTCTTTAGTTTCAATCACCTAGGTAAGATCAAACAATGTAAGTCACTTACTCTTCATGTTCTTGATACTTACCCAAGTAAGGGAATGGATGTATCTGAAATGAAAACTTACTTGTATTAAAACAGAAAACACCTATGAAATCTATGTACTTGAGTTTTTCTAAAATTCTTAATTCATAACGTAATTTTTTTTTCATAAACTGAGTTTTCAGTGAGAACGGACATAACTCTAGCTGTTTTACGGTTACAGGTGAAGGAAACCTGGCAGCTCGTTGTAGTTTTACAGAATTTGTTCTGAGTAATGTCACCTTCCTACTCCCCTTCTCCTTTTCAGGTTTAATAACCCAGATACAGCACCTCCCAGGGAGAGCTCTTACAAGTCTACTGGGTCAATTCAGTGCTGATAACTTTATTAGTCAACAAGGTATATGCAAGCAGCCAAGGTCAATAATATATCCAATAGCCATGCTTACTAAAAAAGCCTTTATATGAAGACTCAGGACTGTTTGACTTTGCATCAGATGATCCATATGCTCATATATTTCCATTTAGTTTATCTATTAGCCTCTGGGTACATTCAGAGAGATAATTAAAACAACAGTAACACCACCACCACTACCACCACTCAACCAACAACTCATTTTTATTCAAAGCTCAAATATCTTTAAAGAAACTTTTTAAAAAAAAAATCTAGGACTACTGCAGGTCCCAAAGCTGTTTTTTTTTTAGTGTTTATTTTTATTTTTGAGAGAGCATGCATGAGGGGAGGGTGGGGGGCAAAGAGAGAGTGGGACAGAGGATCTGAAGCAGGTTCTGTGCTGACAGAAGCGAGCTGATGTGGGACTCAAACTCATGAACTATGAGATCATGACCTGAGCTGAGGTTGGATGCTCAGTTGACTGAGCCACCCAGACGCCCCTGGTCCTAGAGCTTTTTACAATAGTTTTTCCCCCTCTAACCTTTTTTACAGACTGGATTCTTTAGACTTGTGTACAAAAGGAAATAAAATGTAGAGCAGAGAGGGGAATCCCTACATAGCAATATATTAAGAAGATAGGAAGAGGCATTTTAAGAGACAATTAGAAGCTAACTTCAAAGCTAAGACCTAATTTACTTAATTGCTCTAATCTTTACCATCTTAGGAGCCACCTAGAATTCACTTACTTAAAAGGATAGAGTAATTTGGGATCCCATCTCTTTGTTTAAATTAAGATAAACATATAGGATGTGTGGTGACACAGGCTCAAATGGGTAATTAATAGATTACTAAGTAATGAGGATATTGCAGAAGCGAATACAGTTCCTCCCATTCTGACACAATGGAATTTTAAGGTGCGCGGACACTTGTGAAAGTCCTAAGGGCACACCACGCATGTTGGGACATATGTTGGACATTCAGCAGAAAGTGTACTCAATAAAAATTTTTATTGGCTTTCAGGAAATGTCATTGTTTCCCAGGGTGAATAATGCATCTGAGTTCAGCAGGAGACCATCCCTTGCTCGCTCTCCCGCCAGTGAAGGCCCGTAAACACGACTTTAGCTCTAAATACTTCTCTAAAATGTACAACAGACCACGGAGCCTGTGGCGAGACTGGAAGGTGTCAGTTTGCCAGAGCTGGAGGCTAAGCCTTTTTCTATTTTAGACCATCTAAGCCAGCAGGCCTCCAATTCTCTTTAGATTTAGTCACTCGGAAAAAATTATAGCCTCACAGAGTCTCGTGTGAATGACAGCATCTCTGTTGAACTACAAGAGGCACAAGTTTAACCACCTCGGGCTCCATGCAGTGCCCCCACATTCTGATTTTTAAGGGCAGTTTATTAAATGACCTGACATCCACAACAAGTGGGTCCTCTGAAGGAAACGGTCAAGTTTGATCACCTTTTTATCCCAAGCACTTGATTCAAAGGGAGCATCGCGACCCTCCAGGTGTCCCTGCGCCTTCTTACCTTCCGCTCGATCTCCGCCGCGGTGGCCTTGGTCCTCTCCAGTCTCTCCACAAGCTCCATGTCGTCCAGGAAGCTCCCCTCGGCGGCAGAGAGACGCAGGAGGAGATCATCCTCCAGATACTTCAGCTCGATCTTAAAGTCATTCTGGTGCTTTGTCAGAACCAACTAACGCAACCCAAGAGAAGCGTGAGAAATGGTGGTTAAGTTCATGTTTGCAAGCGGTTGCTCTAATTATCAATTTCATCGAACCATATATGGTAAACACGCTTAAAATTGAAAACATACAAAATTAAAAACATACTAATCATCTTTAAAAACTTATTTTAATTTTTAAAAAATATTTATTTATTCTTAGAGAGAGAGAGAGAGCAAGCAGGAGAGGGGCAGAGAGAGGAGGAGACACAGAATTCGAAGCCGGCTCCAGGCTCCGAGCTGTCAGCACAGAGTTCGATGCGGGACTGGAACTGAGGAACTGCGAAGTCCTGACCTGAGCCAAAGCCGGACACTTAACCAACTGAGCCACCCAGGCGCCCTTGAAATTTATTTTTAAACAAGTCGTGGAGGGGAGCACCTGGGTGGCTCAGTCTGTTGAGCAGCCGACTTCGGTTGGGGTCACGATCTTGTGGTTTGTGAGTTCGAGCCCCACATTGGGCGTACTGCTGTCCGTGAAGAGCCCATTCAGATCCTCTGTCCCCTCCTCTGCCCCTCCTTCACTTGCATGCACACGTTCTCTGTCTCTCAAAAGTAAATTAAATTAAAGTAAAGATTAAATTAATCTTTTTAAACAAGTCAGAAAATATGTTAAGATCTGGCTATACTTCAGTGTCAAGAGAATAAATGTTTGTCATTCTTTAACATTATGAGACTATAGGAAGAATCTATTCTATTCTAAAGAAAGAAACTTCTGCTTCAAATCTAAAAAGCTGGAAGTCGTCATTTCCATCCTCACAAAGGAAAACAGCTAATCCTCAACTCAGCTCACATCCTGCAAAGCACTAAGGTCGCAGGGTCAACCGCCACTCTAAAAGCCAGAGGATGGTGAATGCAGACTAGCAGCTGAGGGTGAACAGTCACAGAGGGACTGATTAATGCTGGCGGCAGAGCTCCTGGGTCAAACACCGCCTGGAGCCCGGTCTGAGGAAGCCTCCTTACGCCTGTATGTTTGCCTCTAAGAGACCTACTCGTTCTCACAGTGAAGACCAAAAAACAACAAACAAACAAAATCTACTTCTGCTTTGGGCAGTGGAAGGGGCAAAGCAACTATTTTAAAATAGGTCCAGGGAAAAGCAACCACTTAAAATATCCAAGAGCTTTCTGTTTTCTTAACAAAAGCCTTCCCTCGATGAAAATTTCATTATCAGAGCCTTCCCAGACTTAGGGAGAAGGATGATTGGACAACTCAGTCTCCCCTCAACCTCCCTTCTCATATAGGGGAGATAAAAATAAATGACAAACTCTTCGGAAGAGAGAAACCCTGAGATTTAGTCATAGTATTACAGAATACTTTCCATCCACAATAGGTTACTACCACACCACATCAACAGATTCCAGTTTGGTTAACAGTCGATTACAACAGAGAGCTATTTAAGAAGCAATTTCTAGGGAAATCCAAAGACACAGGGAGACAAAAACAGGTATATGAGAGGAAAGTGAAGCCTGTGACAGCAACAGGTACAGCAAATATGACCCACAGCTTAACTCCTAGTCACATAAATATACAACTGAACACTAAAGCTCTATTGGCCTCACTTCAAATTATCCAATACATCCTATCTGGCTTTCAGCAAAAAAGTACAGGCATGCCCATAGTATGAAGAGATAAAACAAACCTCAGAACAAGACTCAGGAATGGCAGAAATATTCAAATTACCAGACTAGGAATTAAAAGTAATTATGCTTAATGTGTTAAGGGGCTCTTGAGAAACTGGAAAACATGCAAGACCATTTGGACAATTTAAGTAGAGAGATGGAAACTCCAAGAAAGGAAATGTTAGAAATAAACACTATGACAGAAATGAAGGATGCCACTGATGGGCTCATTAGTAGGCTAGATACAGTCAAGGGAATCATCAGAAAACTCAAATATAGGTCCACATAAACTTTTCAAACCGAAAAGAAAAAAAGGAAAAGAATATCCAATAACTGTAGGAAAATTACAGAGTGTGTAACATACATTCCGTAGGAATACCGGAAGGAGGAAAAGGAGAATAGTGGAGTTAATAATGGCTAATAATTTTCCAAAATTAATGACATTCACCAAATCACAGATCCAGGAAGCTTACAAAAGAATACATAACAAAAAACTTACACCTAGACATCACATTCCAACGGCAGAAAATCAAATACAGTGAAACAATGTGAAAAGAATACAAAAAAAAAAAAAACCCCACAAAAAACCCCTCACCTAACCAGGAAAGAGGGCAAAACTTACATAGAACTTCTGGGAAATCATGTAAGCAAGAGAAGAGTAAATATTCAAAATATTGAAGAAATAAGCAATCAGTCTACAAGTTTATATCCTGCTAAATCAGTCCTTTTTTAAGAAAAAAACTAAAGGATTCTGTCAACTGTAGATATGTCTTACTAGAAATGTTAATTTTTTTGTGTGTGTGTGACAAAAAAAAAATGATACAGGTCAGAAACTCACATCCACATAATGGAAGAATGTCAGAGAAAGAATAAGTGAAGGTAAAAAATTTTTACTTACTCTTGAGATAACTGTTCAAAATAATATAGACAACAAGGTATTCAGTGTTTATAACTTATGATAAATGAAAGAAATGGTAACAATGTTACCAGATGGGAGGGAAGGGAAGAAATGAGAAAACTGTTAAAAGATACTTTCAGTCCCTAGGAGGCAGTATATTAATGGAACTCAAAAATGGATTTAGGTTACTTGTAAATGTATATAGTAAATACTAAAAAATCCACGACATTAAAAAAAAAAAGAAATATACACTGAGAGAGGACATGTACTGGAATCATATGAAATGCTCAATTAAAACCAGAGAAAGTATAAAGAAAAAAAAGAAAGAAAAAAAGGGTAAGAAGAGTGCAGTAAATGAAAAAGTGACAAATATGGTAGATTTTAATCCAAAAGCAGCAATAATCTCTTTGTGAGTTTTCTAAATACATCCATCAAAAGACAGAGTGGATTAAATAAGTGGGACCCAACTGTCTATTATCTGAAAGAAATCTACTTTGCTTAAAGGTAAAGGGATGGAGAAAGATACACCATTTGCCACTTAACAAAAGCTGGAACAGCTACATTAATTTCAGACAACGCAGACACGAGAACAGAGAAAATTATCAAGAGCAAAGAGAATTATATAATGATAAAGGAGTCAGTTCTCTTAAAAAAACGTATGAAGCCTTAGTGAGCATGTCTCTGACAAGAGCGTCAAAATACATGAGGCAGAAACTACCAGAACCCCAAGAGGCGTACAAGGTCACATTGCTGCAGAATTCAAAAGTCCTGTATCTAGAATTAATAGATTCTGGTAGACAGAGAATCAGTAACAATATAGTTGAACCAAACAGCACTATTAACTGGATGTAACTGACATTTATAGAATACAGTAAAGCCTTGGATTGCAAGTAAATAGTTCTGTAAGAGTTTCATAAGACAAGCAAACACTTCTAATAAATTTGGACTTGAAAAAGGAGCAACGTCTTGGAATATGAGTAGTATGTGACACTGGATGTCACGTGATCACAAATGAGCCAAGGGTTCTTCTCCCTCCCTCTGCCTCTCCCCCTGTCGGATTGTGGGTGATCATCAAGGCCATGTTACATTTCCACAAAATCCTCAAAAGGAGGCAAAAACAAATGTCATTGAAAAAGTTCCTTGTGAAAGTTGCACAAAAAGAAAAAGATTCTGTTGAGCCAACAGATAGTAGTGATTCCATTAGTGCTAGTGAAAGTCATTTACACAATAACTCTCTTCTCTCATTTTTCTCACACCAGCCACAAAGGTTTGCAAAGGTAAGTGCAGGTTAATTGATTTTTCCTTATATTTTGAATTTTCTTTATTATTTTTTATTATATTACAATACTGTAAACATTCTTACATGAATATTGTTGTGGAATGAAACATCTGAGTTTCCATTATTTCTTATGGGGAAATTCGCTTTGATATACAAGTGCTTTGTATTACAAGTATGTTTCTGGAACAAATTATGCTCGCAAACCAAGGTTTTACTGTACTTTATCAAATAAGAGCAGAGTACATATTTTTTTCAAGCTCACATAAAATATTCACATGATAAACCAAACTCTGAACCACAAAATACACCTCAAAAAGTTTTCAAAAACATAAACAGAAAGTATGCCCTCAAACCACAATGAAATTAAATAGGAAATCACTAAATGGAAAGATAGCTGGAAAAATCGCCAAATATTTGGAGATTAAACAGCACACTTTTAAATAATATGTAGGTGAGAGAAATCTCAGGAGACATTAAAAATATATGAAACTAAATAAAAATGAAAATACAATTTATCAAAATGTGTGAGAGGAAGCAAAAGCAGTGCTTAGAGGAAATTTTGTATCATTGAACACATATATTAGAAAAGAAGAAAGATCTAAAATTATTTACCTAAACTTTTACCTTAGGAACCCAGTGAAAGAAGAGCAATGTATTTAAATATAAAGCAAGGAGATGAGAATAAACAATAAAAATTAGAGGAAAAAATCAATAAAATTTAAAACATGAAACCAATGGGGGAAAAATCATCAGCCAAAAGCTAATGCTTTATAAAAATCAACAAAACTTATAGCCCTGAAGCCAAGCTAACAAAGAAAAAGAGAAAGCACAAATTACAATGTCAGAAACTAAAGAAGGGCCATCACTACTGATTCGATGGTCACTAAAGGATAATAAAAGGATATTATGAATAAGTTTATGCCCACAAACTTGGTCATTTAGATGCAGTACTACAATTTCTTGAAAGACACATCTACCGAGAACTCACACAAGGAAAGCTAGATAATCTGTTTCATAGATATGATATCAAAAGCACAACAAAGAAAAAAAAGAGATAAACTGGATTTCATCAAAATTAGAAGCTTATGTGCTTCAGAAGACACCATCAATAAAGACAAACCACAAAATGGGAGAAAATAATTTTACATTATGTGCCCAATGACAGTATAATATTTAAAAAACATAAAGACACCCACAACCCGAAAATAAAAATAACCCAATTTTAAAAATGGGAAAAAGTTTTGAATAGATGTTTCTCCAAAAAGGACATATAAGGGGCGCCTGGGTGGCTCAAGTCAGTTGAATGTCCAGCTTGGGCTCAGGTCATGATCTCATGGTTTGTGGGTTTGAGCCCCACCTCAGGCTCTGTGCTGACTGCTAGCTCAGAGCTTGGAGCCTCCTTCGGATTCTGTGTCTCTTTCTCTCTCTGCCCCTCCCCTGTTCATGCTCTGTCTCTGTCTCTCAAAAATAAAATGTAAAAAAAATTTTTAAGAAGAAGGACATATAAAACCAATAAATATATGAAAAGATGCTCAACCTCCATAGCCTGTAGGGAAAAGAAAATCAAAACCACAGTGAAATACCACTTCACACGCATTAATGTGGCTATTAGCAAAAAGAGAGACATGAGTTGGTGGGATGGGAAGAAATTGGGTCCTTTGTACATAGTTGGTAGAAATGCAAAATGGTGCAGCTGCTTTGAGGCAGTTCCTCAAATATTAAATGTAGAGTCAATATATAATGTAGCAATTCTGCTATTAGGTACATACCTAGGAGAATTGAAAAATATATGTCCACATAACAACTTATGCATAAACATTCATAGGAGCATTAAACCTCATAGGCAAAAAGTGGAAACAACCTGACTATCCATCAACCCATGATGGCATACATAAAATATGGCATATATATCTGTACAATGGAACATTCTTCAGCCATAAAAAATGAAGAATTGACATATGCTACAACAAGGATGCACCTTGAAAACATTAGGCTAAGTGAAAAAAGCCACGTACAAAGGCCATATATGTAATGATTCCATTTATATGAAATGTCCACAACAGACAGTACTCCTTTTGGGGGTAAAAGGAGATTAACAACTGCTAGGGGCTAGGTGGGAGCAGACACTGGAGATGAACAGCTAATAAGCATGGATTTTTTTTGAGGTGCTGAAAATGTAGGATTGAATAACCAAACTCTGAATAACCTAATACACAGTGAATTATACAATTAAAAAGGGTACGTGATTTAATGCAATTCCTATCAAAATATCAGCAGCATTTTTCATGGAGCCAGGACAATGAATCCTAAAATTTGTATGGAACCACACAAGACCCCAAACAGCCAAAGCAATCCTGAAAAAGAAAACCAAAGCTGGAGACAGGATGACTCCAGACTTCAAACTGTATTTAAGCTGGAGTCATCAAGATAATATGGTACCAACACAAAAACAGACACAGACCAATGGAAAAGCATAAACACCCAGAAATGGACCCACAACTATATGGTCAATGAAGCTCTGACAAAGCAAGAAAGAATATCCAATGGAAAAAAGACAGTCTCTTCAACAAATGTTGTTGGGAAAACTGGACAGCAACATGCAGAAGAATGAAACTGGACCATATTCTTACACCACACACAAAAATAAACTCAAAATGGATCGAAGAACTAAAGGTGAGACAGGAAACCATCAAAATCCTAGAAGAGAATATAGGCAGCAACCTCACTGACCTCGGCTGGAGCAACTTCTTACTAGACACGTGTCTACTAAGGGAAACAAAAGCAAACACGAAGGATTGGAACTTTATCGAAAGAAAAACCTTCTGCACAGAGCAGGAAACAATCAATAAAACTAGAAGGCAGCCTAAAAAATGAGAGAAGATATTTGCAAATGACATATCAGATAAAGGGATAATAACCAATACCTATAAAGAACTTATCAAACTCAACACCCACAAAACAACCCAGTAAAGAAAGGGGCAGAAGACTTCAAAAGACAGTTTTCCAAAGAAGACATCCAGATGGACACATGATAAGATGCTCAACACCACTCATTATCAGGGAAATACAAATCAAACCCACAATGAGATAGGACCTTACATTGGTCAGAACGGCTTACATTAACAACACAAGAAACAAAGAGTTGGCAAGGATGTGGAGAATGGAGAGTCCTCTTATACAGTTAGTGGGAATGCAAACTGGTGCAGCCACTCTGGAAAACAGTAGAGAGGTTCCTCAAAATGTCAAAAATAGGACTACACTATGACCCATCAATTGCACTACTAGGTATTTACCCAGAGGATACAAAAATATAGATTTAGAGGGATTCATGTACCCCTGTGTTTATAGCAGCATTATCAGCAGTAGCCAAACTATGGAGAGGGCCCCAAAGTCCATCGGCTGATGAATAAAGATGTGGTATATATAGCCTGTGACCGTCAAAAGGAATGAAACTTGCCATTTGCAATGATGTGGATGGAACCACAGTATATTATAAGCATCATAAATCAGGCAGAGAAAAACAAATACCCTATGATTTTACTCATATGTGGAACTTAAACAGATAAACAAATGGAAAAGGGGGGGGAAGGAAAACAAACCATAAGAGACAATGATAGAGAACAAACTGAAGGCTCATGGCGGGAGGTGGGTGGGGGATGGGCTAAATGCCTGATGGGTATTAAGTAGAGCACTTGTGTTGAGCACCGGGTGTTACATGTAAGTGATGAATCACTAAATTCTACTCCTAAAAACTAACTAGAATGAAAATGAAAGGGAAAAAAGGGTAGGTGAACCGTATCTCAATAAAACTTACAAAAATGGGAAGAAATATTACTATGTCTTAATGAACACCACTGAATAGACATGTTTCATTGAAGCAGAACAGTATTTTGTTTTATTAAAAATATTTTTTAAGATGTATTTTGAGAAAGAGAGAGCCTGAGCAGGGAAGGAGCATCAAGAAAAGGAGAGAAGAAGAATCCCAAGCAGGCCCCACGCTCAGCACAGAGCCTCATGACGGCCTCCATCTCAAAACCGTGAGATCATGAGCTGAGACAAAATCAGGAGCTGCATGCTTAACTGACTGAGCCGCCCAGGCACCTGAAGCAGACCAGTATTTTAAATACATTTTATTTTTAATGTTGCAAAGAAGGATAACATTAGAAGAAACTTAAAATGGGCTAGTGATACAGAGGAACTCTGTAATATCTGACAACTTTTCTGTAAATAAACCTAAAAGTATTCCAAAATAAATTAACATTTATTTTAAAAGCTTGCTTCTGATAGATAAGTAGGGTAGAAAGGCCAGCTACTGCTAATCATTGATGCTGAATGATGCCAGCATGGAAACTTGTAACTATTCAATGTTCATGTTTGAAAAATTTCACTATCTAAAGTCAAAGCAAATAAAGAAATTAACCAGGGGCATCTGGGAGGCTCAATTAAGTGCCCAACTCTTGATTTTGGCTCAGGGCATAATCTCACAGTTTGTGAGATCGAGCCCCAGCTTGGGCCTCACTCTGACCTCATGGGGTCTGCTCCCTCTCTCTCTGCCCCTCCTCTGCTCGTGCTCTTTCTCTCAAAATAAATAAACTTAAAAAAAAAAAAAAGAAATTAACCAAACTGAAGAAGATTTTGGAAAAAAATGTAAGCATATTACCATGACAAGTCTTTTTTATAGAGAGCATGCGTGACTAGAGGAGAGGGGCAGAGGGACAGAAAGAGAATCTCAAGCAGCCTCCAAGTTCAGCTTGGAGTCCAGGGTGGGGCTTGATCCCATGACCTTGGGATCATGACCTGAGACAAAATCAAGACTTGGATGCCAAACCAACTGGGCCACCAGGCACCTCAAGGTTATTTTTTACATGGTCTTGGGGGTGTTTTGAAGGTAGACATGTTCCCTGTCCAAGTTGGCAGTTATGCATGAAGCAGCACTGGGCTCGGAGCGCTCGGTGCCGGCAGGATGCAGGGCCACTGAGTGTGAGCACACTTTCCAGAATACCTCAGGGAACAGTGCCCACTCACACCCAGCCCCGATCCCAGAGCCGTCTCGGCCTGGCTGACGCAGAAGTCAATCCAGGTAAAAGCTATTTCAAATAGGGTCTGGGGGCGCCTGGGTGGCCCAGTCGGTTAAGCCTCTGACTTCGGCTCAGGTCATGATCTCACATTCGTGGGTTTGAGCCCTGCGTCGGGCTCTGTGCTGACAGCTAGCTCAGAGCCTGGAGTCTGCTTCCGATTCTGTGTTTCCCTCTCTCTCTGCCCCTCCCTGCTCATGATCTGTCTCTCTGTTTCAAAAATAAATAAAACATTTAAAAAAAAAATGGGGTCTGACCTTGGGTAAGAATCCCTTGCAGGGCTTGGTAAAACAGACTGCCGGGCCTACCTCCAGAATCTCACATTTCGCAAGACTCGGGCTGTGGCTTGAGATTTTGCATTTAAGGCCTCCAGCTGCCGCTCATGTCTTAAGAACCACCATTTGAGAACCACTGATTTATACCAGGAGCGGCAAACATTTTCCATAAAAGGCCAGAGAGTAAATATTGTTTATTTTGCAGGCCACATAGTCTCTGTTGCAACCACTCACCTTGACCATTGACTTCTTTATACATTTTCAGACTTCCTCTGTTTTTTCTTAATTAGTTTTTTTGTATTCAACCCTCATTTAAATCATTTTCAGTATTTTTTAAAATCAGTGTAAAGTCACACTTTCCATTAAAGGCTAATCATCACCAGCTATGAGCTCCTTAATTTTTCCAACCTTATTCCATTAGTCCTCTTTTTCTTTTGTTTTTTGTCATGCCTGAATTAGACTGTGATCACTAAACCTACCAGCACATGTACCTGCTTCTCTACTTGTTTTCCATGATTCATAGGTCTTCTTGTTCGTCTCAGTCACCCGCATCAAACCAGGCCTGGAGCTAGCCCAGCTCCTGCCAGGGGCACGATGCTAACTCCTTTCCTTAACGGGAGTGCCCTTGAGCGGTTTACTGTCCACGCACATCCTCATTTTTCTTAATCAGACTCGAAAGACCTGGAGGGCAGGAATCTTATCTCACACTCCTGTGTCTGAGCACTGCAACTTTTGCAAAGCAGATACCGAGTGAGTGTTGACAGACGATTTCATAATTTTTACCTTAAATTTTTCCAGATCTGGCCTTTCAATACTGACCACCTCTGCCAGGAGCTGGGCTTCTAGACCGTCTTCTGTGACCGTGAAATTGAGGAGGGTTGTCTGAGCTTGCAGTTCTGGCTGGTAGTGAGGGTTTGCCAGCTTTGTGTGAAGGATAAGGCGAAAGTTCTTGTTAAATTCACATTCCTTATCTCCAATCCTGATATATCTAAAGGGGGCAAGACACAAACGTTCAGGAGAGTCCCACGAACCATCACTGATATTTTGGGGTCACCCCATCCCTCTACTCTGACAGTGAATCTCGGTTGTAAGACCAGGTGATTCAAGATTTCTCAGCTACTCTGTCTCCCTGAAGTATACAAGAAATAGGAATTATCTACTCAACCTGTTCACAACTAAGTTTTTTACATGCAAAATGGTGAACACCGTACTCATCTCGTAACGTCACTGTAACAAGAAAATGCAGTATGTCATATGAAGGTTGTACAACAACAGTCAGCTTCTATCATACTTTCCATGAGAAACCTTGTATTAACCATTGCTATTCTTACAGGATAAAATGAGTAGGTGTTTGTATTTACTTGTGTGTATGTGTGTATTAAGTGTATATATACGTAAAATTTATATACATATGAGGAATACACATATACTTAAAATTACTTTCTATTCAGTATTTTTGGCACTGGCTCCAAAGCAAAGTTTAGGAGCCTCCTGTGTGAATGCAAAGGGGCGGGATCTCAGAATGCTTCTGTCCTGCTCCCCTGTCCCTCGGCCACAGGGACCAGGAGCGGGCGCTTTATTCAAAGTACTGGTCAGGGTGAGTGTTCCTGGGACTTGGGATTGGAACAAAGCAAGGGAATCAGAAACAGAACCTACAAACTCACACTGAAGTTCACCCTCTCCTCCTGGTAAACCACGCAGCAGCAAAGACACGGCTGGTTTCCCAAGGAAGATAAAACCAGTCGTAGGTTGAAGGAGAACACAAAGGGAGCACGTTCTGATTTTATGGGCTCCCAGGTCCCATCTCCCTTGAAAGGGTGGTTTCTGCACTTGCAAGCAAAGCACTGAGTGCACACAGCCTGTCCCTGAGGGGACGGCCTGATTTTTTTCTACCTCAGATATTGCGGCCTAACGTGTAAAGACTTCACCATGCAGGCTCTGTTGCACTCTCGGGCTTGGAAGAGCTTTGGTGAATGCACACCATGATGAGAGATCACAGCACAGGAGAGGGAGTTCGGCGTAGAGGTTCCCGGCTTCAGCGCCATGGTCTGGTGAAGAGTGTCCTGCTCCGACCGGATTCCAGGTCTGAGATGGTGTTTCCACAGCTCCACCCACAGGACCGAGTAACACCGTCAGGCCTGGAGGTGGTAACGGCTTCTTGCTGATGCAAGCCTTTGGTTGCCTGGACTCTCTTGTGGGGTTCCTTTACACGTGCCTCTGGAAATCCTTTCTGTAATAGTCCCTGTTAATTCTACTGAAGAAATTCTAGCCTACTTGGTGGGGGTTGATTTTGGTTTTTGTTTTTTTTTCCTGATGGGACCCTTCCACTAAGATCCAGTAGTGGGAGTTTTTAAATTCATGTGACAAAGCACAAATGTTGAAACTTCTCCAACTTTTCCATCAAAGAGGTCTGAACTGTATTGGAGTAAAAATGCATGTAAGAAGACTAGGATTGAGCCTGAAACAAAGAACATCTTTTCAGTCTCCCATTTTATATTAATTATAAAAGTCCTGCATTCTTTCATACTTATGTATATAAAGTAGTTCAATTGTAGATGATTCCTAATGATGAGAAAATGTTATCCAAAGGCCTTATTATCTCTAATGTAAATACAGTATTTAGGGGGGCCTGGGTTGCTCAGTCGGTTAAGCATCTGACTTTGGCTCAGGTCACGATCTCATGGTTTGTGGGTTCGAGCTCCGCGTCGGGCTCTTTGCTGACAGCTCAGAGCCTGGAGCCTGTTTCAGATTTTGTGTCTCCCTCTCTCTCTGACTTTCCTCTCTTTGTTTTCTGTCTCTCTCTGGCTCAAAAATAAATAAACCATAAAAAATAAAAATAAATAAATACAGTATTTAAAAAATTACTACTTATCTCACTAACTTACAGGTGAAATGTTATTTCACTATATTTATCAATTATGGAAAACTGGATGAATTAAAAAAGAAAGAATGAATAGCAAGTTCATCATTCAGGTGACGTTCCTTTTTATTACAATGTCTCAACATATGCAACAACTTTTCTTTAAACCTGAGGAGAGATGCCCAAAATTTTTAATATGCCCATATTTTGGGTTGCTGTTGGTGGATGTTTCCTAATTGTATTTTGCTCTGAGATTCGTCTCCTCGGTCACATGAGGAGGAAAGGACTTCTGAACCAATAGCCACTTAGTCTGACTAGGAATATTGTTATGAAACAATTTTTGTAAACGTTATTTTAAAAGTCATAATTTTCTTCCATTGCTAAAGCTTTAATCACAAAATCACTCTTAATCACTAAAGCCTTAGTCACTGTAGCTAAGAATCTCAAAGGATTAAGAAGATTCATGATTTCTCATCTTCATCCAACTCTCAAGTTTTGTTTTCATTGTATTGATCTTATATTTGTAACAAAGACTCTGTTTCAGATGAAGTGTCTAAGCTTGAAAATGATTTGCCAAAGAAGTTGCCTTTGGAGACCTTCTTTATTAAGTTGGTGAATTCATTCCTGTTATCTAGTCTTGGGTTGTTTTTATGGTGTCAGGACTTCCTACTCTTTAGTATTTTTTTTTTTTTCTAGAAGGATGAAGAACAATTTAGGTAACAAGTTTCTTCTAAGCCAGTATATGTCTGTTTAATATAGTTCCCTTTAAAAAAAAATTAAAAAATAGGGGCACCTGGGTGGCTCAGTCAGTTGAGTGTTTGGCTTCAGCTCAGGTCATGATCTCACAGTTCGTGGGTTTGAGCCCCGTCTCGGACCTTGTGCTGACAGCTCAGAGCCTGGAGCCTGTCATCGGATTCTGTGTCTCCCTCTCTCTCTGACCTTCCCCTACTCATGCTGTCTCTCTCTCCCTCTCAAAAATAAAAACTTAAGAAAATAAAAAATAAATAAAAGAATATTCACATCACCATTAGAGAAAAACACTGAGACACAAAAGAGATGAATGAACCACAGGCCAGATGTTTTATAAATGAACCGGTCAGTAGCTGTTGGTGTATCCAGTGAGCACAGTGGCCTCACGCCCCTGTTTCACAGGTCAGGGAAATGACACCATGTGTTCACACGTTTGCAAGGATTTTCCAGTTGTTATTATGCTCATTAAAATAATCATATACCTTACTGATAATTTCTTCAGTTATTTGTATTTATAGTAAAACATATTACAACCAAACATTCAGTCACCCAACAAGCAGTTATGCCCAGCTGTAGGAGAGTCCTGAAGGCAGCGGGCATAGAAGACACAGGCATGGTCTCTGCTCTCACAAACATTATCACCTAACTCTTTGATATTAGGCATTATGACTATGATGTGTTACATATCAATGCAGCCATTTGTCTATTTCGTCTGTTCAATAAATGAATACACGTTAGGTCCCTACAATGTGATGGCCGAATCAACATCAAAGATTGGCCTAGTTAAAAGATAGGCAAAGAATACAAACAGACATTCCTCTAAAGAAGATATACAAATGGCTAGTAAGCGGGGCACCTGGATGGCTCAGTCAGTTAAGCATCTGACTTCGGCTCAGGTCACAATATCATGGTTTGTGGGTTCGAGCCCTATGTTGGGCTCTGGGCTGGCAGCTCAGAGCTTAGAGCCTGCTTTGGATTCTGTCTCTCTCTTCCCCCCCTCTTTCTCTCTGCCCCTCCCCTGCTCAAGCTCTCTCTCTCTCTCAAAAACAAATATTGAAAACAAAACAAAAAAAAAGAAAATAATGGCTAATAAGCATCTGAAAAGATGTTCAACACCATTAGTTATCAGGGAAATGCAACCAAAGCCCCAGTGAGGTGCCACTTCACACCCAATGCATGGTTATAATAAACAACAACAAAAACACAGGGGCACCTGGCTCGCTCAGTTGGAAAAGGACACTACTCTTGATCTTGGGGTTGTGAGTTCAAGCCCCGTACTGGGTGTAAAGATTACCCACCCCCACCCCCACCATAAGAAGCTAGCAAGGATATAGAGAAATCAGAACCCTTATACACTTGCTGGTGGGAATGTAAATGGCACAACCACTTTGAAAAACAACTTGGCAGTTTCTTACGATCTTAAACACACAGCTGCCACGTAACCAAGCTATTCCGCTCCCCAGTATGTATCCCAAAGAATGAAAACTCAGGTCCACATAAGATCTATATTCCAAGTGTTATTCCTAAATGCCAAAGGGGGAAAAAGAAATCCAAAGGCTGGTAAACTCAAGAATAAACCAACTACAGTGCACCCAAACAGTGCGATGTTACTCAGCAACAAAAAAGGAAAGAACAATAGATAATGCCCAACGTGGATGAACCTTGAAAACACTGTGCCAAATGAAAGAAGGCAGCCGCACAGGACCCCGTGTTTTATGATTCTCCTTACAGGAAATGCCCAGAAAGGGCGCATCTGTAGAGACAGAAAGGACGTGAGTGGGTGCCTAAGAGCGTCAGTCTAAAATGGACAGTGGGAATGGCTGCACAATGCGCGCATATACTGAAACTCACTTACATGTGGATGGAATTGCACGGTGTGTGAATAACAGCAGCGTTACCAAGAAAGACAAAAAGAACAACAAGGTATCAAGGGGTCAATTGGTATCACTGGTGCTCTTACCAATCTGTAAGGTCAGGACCCGGGCTGATAACTACAGTTTCTCAGGGGCTCACGCTTGACTTTTGAGCCCAACGAGGCGTGTCCTGGGATGGTCTTCTAGGACAAGGCTATTGTTCTCAGCTAACCCACTTCTCTTTGACTGAAGACATAGTCAACCATATCTTTGTTCGGAACATCATCAAAGTGTCTCCCACTACTTGAATTTCTCTTTCCAAGGGTTTCCAAGATTGATTGCAAAAGTAGCTTGGAAGACATCTTTCTTCACTAGCACTGTTCACTGCATTACCGTCACCCTAGGCTTCAGGAGTCACAGGATTGGCTTGTAAAAGAACTTTCAAGGATGAAGATTTCATGTAATTCCCATGCCTGGGTTCTCACATGTAAGCAGTACCCAAGTTGATACTTATTTGTACCATCACAGTAATAAAACCCATACTTTAATAAACCTCTGGTGCATCGTGGGATTTTCTGATTACAACTCCATCTTGGCTGGAATTCATTCCTTTTCAGAGCAGTATTTCAGAAATGCCAGGTCTGTCACAAGCTTCCTTGATTTCACATTCAATTCTCCCTAATTTGCTTATGAATTTTTACTGAATTCCAGTTCATACTTTATAAACTTCCTGTTTCAACTGCTAACCTTTAGCCCCAGATGAAAAGAGAATGTACACTTTTTTGTAATTTGTAAGATTGTATTTAGGGGCATCTGGGTGGCTTAGTCGGTTGATCTCATGGTTCATGAGTTCAAGCCCTGCCTCAGACTCTGTGCTGACACCTCGGAGCACGGAGCCTGCTTTGGATTTTGTGTCTCCCTCTCTCAATGCCCCTCCCCTGTTTGTGCCTTGCCTCTCTTTCTCTCTCTCAGAGATAAGCATTAAAAAAAATCAAGAATAAAAGAAAAATTAAAAATTGCATTTAAATGAAGAACACTGAATGAATCAACTCCACCATTTTCCTCCTTGTTGTCTACTAAGATAGCTCAGTGTCACAGGCTTAGGAACCAAGGTAACAAGTCAGTTTGATTTTGAGGTCTGTATGTGAGGGTGTGTATGTGCCCACATGTGAAAATCAAAACAAGCTCCCACAAGACATTTAACTTACTTCTGGAAATTCTAGGTGTTCAGGCTTTGGGGAGAAAGCTCTCTAGAGCAGGGGCTGGAGAGCTATTTCTATAGAGGGCCAGAGCGCCAACACTTCAGGTGTTGTGGGCCATCGACATCTTTCTCAAATACTCTTCTTTGTCGACAACCCTTTAAAAACTGTTCTTAGCTCCTGGGTTGCATCAGGAAGGTTGGTCACCCTATTGATACTCTAGAAGATCACACAGTTAGTGGTATGAATGTAATCTCCTTCAAGGAAATAGCAGCTAATCACACTCAATTTTCCAGTAACACCACGCTATAATTTTTCCCATCACATAACATTGCTACCCTCCACGGGCTTTCATGAAAAACAGTGAGACTGGCCAACACGAAGCATGAGATTTGAACAATTTTACTTCTGAGTGTAAGTGACAAAAGCGTTAAACTGGTTAAATACTTAACCAAATATCTGAGGTAAAGCAACGGTCCGTAAAAGAGCTCAGAGAGAATTCCGTGACTCAAGATTTCCCTTGCACATCGCCCTTGTACACCCACACACACCCTGAGGCACTCACATACCCCAGTTTGAGAATCAGAAACCTATCTACTTGATGGTCTCGGTGAAGAGACAGTTAATCAGAGAAGAAGAGAAGGATGTCTGCCTATAAAACTGGGTTTTACATTTTGCTTGGAAACATTATTTCATAGGTTCAGATTTCCCAGGGATAGTAAATTATCCTCAATTGGGGTGTTTATGATCTATGAAAGGCAAAAACTGCATAATGACTCAGTGGGTTTTATCATTGATGCTAGGTTAATTTTTGGTTAATCTCCTATCTGGGAAAATTAAAAGGGCTGCTAGTGCTCTCTCACGATTTGAAGGATCCAAAAGACAACGGAGTTAACCAGAGGGGTGGGAAAAGCAAACAATCACTTTGCTGTTTCTGTGAAAGACATGAGTCCAGAGGTTATGACTTCTAGATTACAGCGGGCAGCTGTGAGCTCCTGACCTCAAACTCCAATGAGAAGCCACAGCAGGTGTGAAGAACAACATAAACCTTGGAACCGTGGCTATTATTTTCAAAAAGTAGTTCTTAACCCGTTATCTGGCCCCATGTCCCCCACAAACAGGACTTGCCCCTGACATTGCATCTCAGGGAGAATCACATGGGGTAGGAATCTCTGAAGCCTGGGTGTGATTGCTCCTAGAAGGTTCTTATTCATCCCTCTGAGGGTGACCTTCTCCTGTCCCCTTTTCTTACTGCTGGTGTGCAGGTGAGAGACAGATTATATGACTTCAGATGAGAAATAAAATTATTTTCCGTAGTGCAAACACTACGGTTTTATTGGCTAGGACAGAAGGTGAACCAAAAACATTTGTTTCACCTAGAAGACTTGTAGTTTTAGAGCAAGAAGGGCCCCTGGAGATCATTCAACTGATTCCCTTTTACGGACCCAAAGAGTTTATGACTTGTCCAAGGTCACACAGCTTAGGGGCAGAGCTGGGACTAGAAGCCGGGTCTCTAGACTCCTAGTGTAAAATTCATTTCACTGCAGCACGCTGTAAGTTAATTTGCTGTTTGACAGGGACAGCTTGTAACCCCAGCCTTCACTGACCTGTCTGACCGTCGATCACAAGAGCGTACTGAGAAAATACGCTAGACTCAGTAACAATCTATAGCCACTAGAGGACAAAATATAAAGACACAGCCTGGAGAACATGTCCTGCTGATCTTTGCATACAAATTCTGTCCTTGTTTATGAAGGAGAACAGCACTGACTATCGAGGTGCCCAGGTCTAACCAAAGACTTGTAATTTCTGGTAGATATTTTTATTAAATGAATTAATTCATAAAATCTTAAATCACTCAATGTAGAGAAAGATGTTCTATTTTGACTTTCAGGGGGAAAAAAGAGTCTTTTAAAAATGCCCAAATGCTTACTAGTTAGCTGAATAAATTACTGTATAAAAGACCACCATCTAGAAGTTAACTATTAATTTAGTTTTCCTTAGGTCAGGTTTACATAAAAATCAGATACATTTGTGATTTCAAAATTCTTTTATAGTTTATTCAAAATTCAGCTGAAAGGGGTTTGGGGATGAAAACGTTCCTAATTTCTTCGAGTCACAGAAGGCCGTGACTACTGTGAAAGACTGGTAAGCAAACTACGTTAGCAGCAGTACAAGGGGGATGGGCATTAAGGAGGACACTGTTGGGATGAGCACTGGGTGCTCACACTACACCCGAACTAGTGAAGATACAGTGTAGTGTATAATATATATAGTGTAATATATATAGAGAGAGAAGTAAAATAATAATAAAAAAAGAACAACAACAACAAAAACAGAAACCAAGCCAAACACATGAAATGGTTTCTTGACCAATGTTCACAGCATTTCTGTGACAGACGCGGGGAGATATTTCTCGCAATTTCTCGCAATTACCAAATTTACCTGAAAACTAGAATCTCTGTGAGTCGAGGCAGCATTATCTCAACAGAATCACGATGAGAATCTCAAGGTGGATATTAAAGCCTGGACGCTTTATACCTAAGTTATAAAGATGTGGCGTTGCTGCAGCCGCAAATGCCTTCAGTCCTGGAGCACACAAGGCTGGATGACTTTCGCTAGCGATCACCTACTCCGAGCACACGAACGAACACCGTCATCATTGTTTTATTGCCATCTAAAACAAAATGTGGAAAAGCAACACACACCTTCACAACAAGGACTTGCTCTGTGGCAGACTGGGGTCTTGAGGAGGAATGGCTGTAGGAGGACTCTTTTTGATTTACTTTGATGATGATGATGATGATGACGACGATGACTCTTTTTAAAAAAAAAGTTTGCAAAACCTTTCTCACAGTGCCATTTAGATAGAAATTTCCTACGATACTGTATTAGCATCCTGAAGGTTCTCACTTTGAGATGGACAATTTGCAAGAAATTGCAAGAAATATCTGCCCGCGTCAAGTTCCCTGAAGAGGAGGAACCCTCCAGGCCTCATCAGACAGAGCCGGTTGGGTTGGTCAAGGTAAAGAGATTGCAGGTGGGTTTTTGAGTAAGTGAATGATAGAGTCGCACTAGCTGGGGGAAAAACACAATCAGGAAAAGAAAAAAAAAACTTTTCAAGAGACATCTAAAAGGCTTACTGCAGGTCCCACTGCTTAAAATTAGCCACTTCTCCGTTGGACTTGGGAGCTCCAACAGCTTGACCTGGAGTGTGGCCGCTGCACCCTGGCCAGCCGCATGGTGGCAGGGACCCGTTACTTAGCAACCCCTGGGGGGGGGGGGGTGCGGAGTCAGAGTCACACTCCGCTCCTCAAGGAAGCTTTCAGCTGAAAGCACAGCTGGCCAGGCGGCCCAGGACAAGGAGGAAAGAAAATCCTGAATAGAAATGAATTCATTGTCTTGCTGCATCGTATAGTTAATATAACCAACACGTCCTTCCCAGATAAAAGGAAACTTCATTTAGAATTATTAAAAGAAAAAAAAAGACCCCTGTGGCAGGACTCCAGGTACCATTGCACAGAAAGAAAAATGGAAGCTAAATGAGAAAATCATAGCAGATTATTTCCCTTTTGAGCTAATAGAATATGTAACATGTATTATAGGTTAAATATTATGACATACATATATATTTTGATATATATCAGGTTTCAATATATCCATACTGGAATATTAAAATGAGACATGAAAAAGAAATCCTGGTTCCGTATGCACTATTTTTAAAGGCAAACTACTTTATTAAAGAAAGTAAGGTAAAGGTTCTTTATCTGTGGCCTGTTTGGAATTTACCTTCACATGAAGTCAAACAACTACTACTCAGATGACTATGTGTCACAAAAAAATGTGGGGATGCCTGTGTGGCTCAGTCGGTTAAGCATCTGACTTCGGCTCAGGTCATGATGTCACAGTTTGTGGGTTCGAGCCCAGTGTCGGGCTCTGTGCTGACAGCTCAGAGCCTGGAGCCTGCTTTGGATTCTGTATCTCCTTCTCTCTTTCTGCCCCTCCCCCACTCACAATCTGTCTCTCTCTCTCTCAAAAATAAATAACCATTAAAAAAATTTTTTTTAACATGTGGATTGAATTTAGGAACAGGACAGTCTTTTTTATAATTAAGCTTTATTTTGAATTTAGAAATTAGGAGAGACTAGAATGCTGAATTACATGATATATGAGGGCATGAATTAACTTGAAAATAAAGTGATTCCTACCCTCAACAGCCTCACTGAGAGAACTACATACCTTCTGACTTTATTTAAAAACTGGAAGCTTCCAGCTCCAGAAAGCACATTTGATCACCGTGCGGGATTTCATTTAACATGGTTCTAAAGTCCCACCCAAGACTGCATTTAAATAGACCTAAAATCAACTGTAATATCTCCTGTGGCATCAAAACCCAAGGAACAACATAATCACACTGAACAAACTGAAAACTTGCTAACTGAAAACAATTCCCTCTAATAATCTTAGTTCCACTTTTAGGAAACAATCATGATAAATATCTGTAAAATAGCTTTCACCATATTATTTCTGTAAAATAGGTTTATATCATATAGCTAATATTTGGTTTTTTTTCTTTTTTAAGTAGGCTTCATGCCCAGCAAGGAGCCCAGTGTGGGGCTTAAACTCACAACCCAGAGATCAAGACCCTGAGCTGAAATCAAGAGTCAGATACTTAACAGACCAGGCGCCTCTATGTTAGCTTTAAGTTTCTATATATGGCATGCTACTTAAAGACTATTATTAAAAGGATAATTACATGAAAACTAGAGGAAAAGTACAAAATGCTTTTAAAAAAATATTTAGAAGCTCAGAAACAATCTGAAATACATCTCACACGAAAGTTACTCTAGCTACGAATAAAGTCCAAAAATCACTTCGATAATATTTGGGGGGGATTTGAAAGATTAAAGAGATATAATTTTATGAAGATGCTTCACAGATCAGCAACTTCTCTAATATGTAAGCCAGTAAATTTGCTTTGGAAAAGGTACATGTTGATAAATCTTCCCAGATATGTGTTCTGTCGATTGATATGATAAGATGTATTTTACTTAAAATTAGGATTGTCTGGAGTTTGGTGGGCTTAATTATTTGTAATTACCCAGCTGTTGTCAGCCTGTGGCCATTTTATGACAGTGGTATCTACTATGTGGGTCAGGTTCAACTGTATATCTTCTCAAACACAGATTTAATGTGCTATTGATGAAACCATTACTAGAACCAAATTAAAGTCTGGGCTGATGTATTGGTCCACGGGGAGCTGTCAGACATGAAAGGAGTAATTAGTATTCATTACTTCATACTCCACAACATTCCAATTATTAATGAACTTCAACTTTTGGACTATGCTGTATCTATCACAAGCGTCTTCTCAGACACTCATTATTAGAAAGAATAAACTAATATTGGTTAAAAAAATGCCCCTAAAACAAACAGAACTGAAATGAACAAAACCACTATTAACAGCGGCAAACTTTGTGAGGGATGTGACTTTCCCGAGTGCGCAGCGCAATGATGTTCCCACTGGCACGGGGCGGAGGGGGTGCAGCGCAGACATGCGGGGTGAACGCACCCACTTAGCGATCCTCCTTTCCTTGCTTTCCAAGCTATCTTGTCTTTACAGTACAAAGGGGAATATCTCTCCACAAAGGGAATTGTAAAGCCAGGACAACGTAGAATGGAAAGACAGAAGGGAATAGAAAAAAAATTAAACAGAAGGTTTACTGTTGGACATCAGAACAGGCGGCCCATTGAAAACCTATAATCATGTAAGTTAGTCTGGGATGTGATCAAGGTGAAGTCACAATTTTTCTGCTCCTGCTATAATAATACAAAGGGTATTTCTGTTAAAAGCCCTACTGACCATTTTCCATTAGGTTTCTTTTCCATTGTTTTTTCCTCCTTATTTACTGCATTAGAAGAAAAGTAATTCTCACTTCAACCCATGTATTTTAATTTTGCATATCGCCTTCTAGTTTGCTCATGTATGAATTGTTTAGATTTGTCTTTTTTGTTAGTGTTACATGAAGTAACAAAAACGCATTTGCTCTGGTTGAACAGATATTTTGTCAGTATTACTTTGAAAGTAATACTATCACTAAATAGCAAACATTATCTGAAAGTACTTTTAAAGTTTTATAAGCAAAACTAGTATCAAAATGTGGAGGAGCCTCCATTTTTCCCATTCCAAACTAAGAGGGGAGAATAAAATACGAAGTAGGATAGTTCCTCCTTGGACGTGGTGGCCAATAGTCAATGCAGAACTCGTCTACATCATAGAAAACAGCAGGTGAGTCCAAGTTCCCAGCTTTCATCTAAGACTCCACACTTCTTACACACTAGCGGTGAGCACATGAATTTGTGTGAACATGATGGAAAACAACGTGGTGTTATGTTTCAAAGCTTAATGTGCACGCACACTCTACAACCTAACGCTTCTGCTCCAGAATATAAACTCTGAAGAACGTCCTGCTGGGCGCACCTGTGGATGTTGGAACGAACCTGCAGCACCTTACCATTCACAGCAGCCTGGCTCCTCAGAAGAGAAGACACAAACATAACCTCAAGGTCTTTCAATAAGACCATTAAATAAATATCACCTTTGGGAGAAGAGGCCCAAAGGGAAATGAGAGGAGCACAAAGGCAGCTTAAAAATATTGTAATCTTGTGGTTCATAATTTGAATGGAAGATATTTATCTAATTTATTATTATGCTCTATATCACTTTTATATGTGTTTTATATGTATCAGCATTGAATAATGCAACTTAAATGACCAAAACTCTCTATTGTTCTTAGGAGGCAACACAAAACATCAAAAAATATGAATGATTCCTTGTTCACACATCCCACATCCAAAGCACAATGGCTTACACTTCAGGATCTTTGGCTGAGCCTCTGATTCATACTCCCAATCACCCATACGCTGTGCTTAGCAGTGGTTCAAGACTCAAGGGAAATAATCAGTTTTGAATCCCTATTTGTGCTATGCTCGGATTGTATTTTTTTCCGCACCAGGTAAGAAAATGTAAACACAGAAAAGTAGCCTAAACAACTTACTCCAAATCACCAAACTAGAGGTTACCTGGCCACGATATGAACCAAATTTCATCTTACTTATTCTACCCCAGCGCTATTTTTTCAATTATTTATTTACTTACTTATAAGTATGAGAGAGAAGGAGAGGGAGAGGAGAGAGAGAGAGAGAGAGAGAGAGAGAGAGAGAGAGAGAGAGAGAGAGAGAGAGGGGGGGGGGGGGGGGGGGGGGGGGGGGGGGGGGGGGGGGGGGGGGGGGGGGGGGGGGGGGAGAGGGATGGAGGGAATCCTAAGCACGCTTCATGCATGGAGCCTGATGTGGGGATCAATTCCATGACCCTGGGATCATGACCTGAGCTGAAATCAAGAGTTGGATGCTCAACTGACTGAGCCCCCTGGACACCCCTCCCATGGCTAATTTCTGATAACCACATGCTAGTGTGTAAGCCCCACCTCATAGCCTTAAAGGGTCTCTTGAAAATGTTTACAGAGCTAGTTTAAGACCATGGATTAATTATTGCATTAACTCTTCCTCCTATACCAAGTCCTATGGGAAAGATGGAAAAATGTATGTTCAAGGAAAGAATAAATTCAAAATCATGTTGGAAAGAGTACAATGAGTGGAGGCAAAAACAAAAATGAGGAATGAAAGAAATTCATCCAAAATTTAATAGAAAACATTAGTAAAATTAACAGCAAACAATTCCTGGAAGGTAATAAACACATCCTTATTCACAATCCAGGGAATACAAACTAAAGCAGAAAGGAAAGGATTCTGTTATCTGATGTCTCTACTGGCTCTTGCTCATGATGCCCTGTTTCCTTGTGTTCTGTGATTTCTGCCTGTGAACTCATAATCCTTGAAATGTCATCTTGTAGAACCCTCGAAAGCCTGGGTTTATGTGCATAATTCTAGACAGGATTTTTGTTTGCTTCTGCCAAATACAGTGGAGTATGACCAATCCAATGCCACTGAAAAATAAGTTATTGGTTTGAGGTTTTAGAGCATCTAAGTAAAAATTTGTCTTGAACATTTAGGAGAGAGATGGTTTCTGATTAGGAACTCTCACAGGATGTCTTCCCACCTCTTTTCAGTGCCAAAGTACAGAAAAGAAAGTGCTCTTTTTTGCAGGGCTGGGTTTTGTTTGTTTTTAACAAACTTACCCTTAAGCAGAAGGTATGGACAACTAGAGCCTCTAGCATCGTACAGGAATCTCTTAGGGAACTTCATACCCTCAGTTGGCTTGGTCCAAGTTCTAGGTATCCATCCAAACAGAGAGACCCAGGCCATTATGTTTCAGCAGGTACTTTCAGGCAGAAAACCAGCTTTGGTGTTCCTTGCCTATGTCCTAGGGTCCTATTTTTTGGTTGAACAAGTGCCAAAAGATGTGAATATTTTAACATATTTAGTTGCTTTTCAGCATTCACACATCTACTCTGCCACCACACCCGAAGTACAAGTCTATGTTTTTATTGTTTTATTTTTACTTTGGTTTAACCATCTATTTAAAGACATATAGTATATATCTCTTATCCATAGAGAACTTGTAATTTAATATAAATAGGTGTAAAAAAATGAAACCTATTATAAG
This sequence comes from Suricata suricatta, assembly GCF_006229205.1. NCBI lineage: Eukaryota > Metazoa > Chordata > Mammalia > Carnivora > Herpestidae > Suricata > Suricata suricatta. The sequence continues at coordinate 96,156,517 of NC_043701.1, read as the reverse complement.
AGGGACAGATAAAGACAAAATGACACAGTGGCCCAGGCACAGAATGGACTGTGGACAGGAAGCACTGAAAGTAGAAACTTAAAAATTCCATTTAATTAATTAAGTGGCAGTTGAAGTCTGAATTAAGTGAGTTTTGGATTTGCAGAAAGATGAGGTAAGGAAAACAGCCTATCCTTGGAGAGAGTAATTCATCTGTGTGAATCAAGGGAATGTGGAAGTATCAAACAGGTAAAGCATTTCCTAGGCTTCAGAGAGCTTCAATTCAATTTATTGCAACAGGCAACAGAGAATTCCTAATGAGTTCTTCAACAGGCGAGCAATAGAAACAGTATTTGGAAAAGATTATCGTAACCACTCTCTGGGTTGGAGAGGAGGAAGCAGTTAGAAAATGTGAAAACATGAACTACACTGTAAGTTGTAGATTTAAAAAAAAGAAAGAAAGAAACATGGATTCCAAAACATTGATGAAAAAATAAACAAGGTTTAGGGGAAAAAAGACTAGGGTGAGTTACAATGGCTAAGCAGTATTCATGGGAATTCTACTCAGAGGTGGTAGTGACTATTTATTTGGAAAAAACAGTTAACAAGTCGTGTTTCCAACAATGTATTAAATGTCAGAGAGTCATAGTGATGTGGGAAACAAAGGCAAAAGGAAATGTAGATAAAATGAAATTTTCTTATAACCTGTAGCCCACTGACAAATATTGGAGGTAGGCAGAGTACATACCCCTCCAGGAACTCCCAACTGTCTTCAAGTTAGTGCTTTGCTGGAGGGAAAAACCACCTTAGTTTGACAACAGCTAGGCCCCTCGGATCTGAGTGTCTTCTTTAGCAGATGACAGTCCTTTCGGAAACTTACCTTGCCTTTACCTCCTCCAACTCCAAAGGACATAATCAGTCCCTCATCATAATCCCAGGGCAGCTCTTTCTGCCCCAGGTTCCCCCCCCCCCCCCCCCCGCCATGCTTTAATAAAAGCACCTTTTTGCACCAAAGATGTGTCAAGAATTCTTTCTTGGCTTTGGGCTCCAGATCCCCACCATAACCCCAAAACCACATCAGTAGGTCACCCGAGAGGACATTTAGTCACTTTTTTAGTCCCTGTTTTTCTCATCTGTGAAGATTTCTGATTTTCTGTCTACCCAGCATATTTCAAAATGATCACATCTACAATGCTGGCTTAACTACCTCTCCATGTAGATATTCCCTGGTCTACAGGGTCAGCCAAGGTCTCTTTATCAGGCTGCACAGCCACATACTCACTGCCTTCTTAGGCTTCTGTTTTTGAGAATCTTAGAGTAGCACCTCAATCTCTGAAATGTCTAATAAGTGAAATCATTTCCTCTTTCCCTACAACATTTCTCCATAAATCCCACCATCATTTAATTTAACTTGGCAAAAGACTGGAAATTACCCTTAAACCTTCCTTTTTTTCACTACCAAAAAAATCCCATTAATGCCTATGAACTGATGAAATCAACTCCTTGAGGATCCTCTCGTTTGTCCCCTCCTCCTTCTCTAGTATCCATAGTTTAGGGTCATATTGTATCTCAACTGGATGACTGTAATTGTTTGCTAATTAGATCCTGGCCCTAGCTCCCTGCTCCTTCAATCAATACTTCACACAACCAATAGCACATCCTTTCAGAAACAAATCTGATTACATTACTATCCAAGGATGTTTAATAGCCTTCCCTAGCTTCCCTACTGACTTATGCTCATGATTCTCAAGTGAAAACATAGAGACTACAGACTTCTTATTCCAGGAAGACAAGGTCCTTTGGTCAAGAACCACTACTGTTGGGGCATGTGAGTGGCTCAGTCAGTTAAGTGTCTGGCTCTTGATTTCAACCCAGGTCAGGATCTCACATTTCATGGAATGGAACCCCACAACGGACTTTGACAGTGCAGAGTCTCCGAGGAATTCTCTCTCTCTGTCCCCCTCCCTCTCTCTCCCTCTCTGCCCCACCCTTGTGTGCACAGTCTCTCTCTCCCCCTCTCAAAATAAATAAACTTAAAAAAGAAAAGGGCCACTGCTGTTGTCAACTAGTGTTACTGATAGGAATAGGCCCATTTGTGTGTTTGGGGAAAAGAGAATTATCAGCCTACAGAAAAAGGCCAACTCAGAAGACACCTGTGGGTGCCCAAGGCCATCCACACTCTGGGGGGCCTGCCAGTGTCCTATTTTCCCCTCACCCGGGCCTTACTGCCCTTTCTTCTTTCCAACACAAGACTCTCCCTCAGTGTGAATCCCGTTTGCAGTCCCCGCAAAGCTGTAGGACTGTTGTATGTGTTTTTGTATTTGGTACGAGTTCCCTCATTCCAAAATCCTCTTCTCTGCCTGTCTACCTGACAAACGCCCACTCATCTTCCAACATTCGTGTTAAATGTCAATCTAATCAAATGTGATTTTTTCCGACAAAGCCATTCCAAGTCTTCACTATGGACATGATGGATCCCTGCCATGTAAACTTCGATCATCCCACCAACGGCACGGTGTTACTTTTGCTGCTTATAGGTCTGTCCTTCCCTAAAGAAATGTAGCGTCCTTAAAGGCAGGGTCTTGGGGCGCCGGGGTGGCTCAGTTGGTTAAACATCTGGCTTTGGCTCAGGTCATGATCTCACGGTTTGTAGGTTTGAGCCCCACATCAGGCCCCTGCTTCAGATTCTGTGTCTCCCTCTCTCTCTGACCCTCCCCTGCTCATGCTGCTTCTCTAAAATAAATAAAAACAGTAAATAAATAAATAAATAAACAAATAAATTAATAAATAAAGGCAGGGTCTGTATCTTATCAGGCTTTGAATCTGCAGCACCCCGCACAGTGCCTGGCTAACAGTCCTAAGAGAAGTTTTACTCAGAGATGGATACAGTACATAAGGACTCCACCAGCACTGAGATTCTCTGGAAAAAGACACTAAAAGCATCTGCAAGGGAAAGGGAAGTAGGAAAAACTGGAGAGACAGATGTGAATTTACACTCCTGTAAGTCATTGTTTCCACATGTAATAGTTGAGGAAGTAGAAACGTAATAAATGCATCCAATAAAAAGCCATTTGTTATGTTCTTACATACTATTTTAAATTCTCTTGACCTTTAAAAAATACTGAATGAGATGATTAGTTCTATAGAACCTAACAGAGAGAATATGTACACATTCAGGTAATAATGTAACGTGGGGTAACTTGTTCTAGATTGTGATAAAGCCTTGATGCTTTAAATAAAATAACTTGTTTCTGAAATAAAAGACTTCTGGGATTCACAGGAGTACATAATTATATCCAAATTATGACTCAAATGTATCAGTTCCTGGAAATTTCACATTACATATATATGTGTATGTGTATATATACATTGACTTGTTATATTTATTTTATTCACATTATATGTAATTTATATACTTAAATATATAATACATAACATATAAAATATAAATAAAATATATAAAATTAGATTTATATTTAAGTAATATAAATATATAGAGACAGAGGGAAGCAGAGTATCATCAAATTTCTGACACCTAAATCGTGTTATTAAAGGTCCATGTTAAAGCCAGAAAATGTGTATTTCACTGACAAACAGTTTTAGGTCTTCCTAAGAGAGTCAAAACCTTAATAACAAAGATTTCACTTCAGTAGCATTTGCAATTTTACACTATATTTTTAACACATCAGACCAGCTACCATTATGTTTATGCCAGAGTTACAGTTTGTCAAGTAGCTTATTAGATTTTTCTAAATGCCTGTCTGTGTAAATTTCAGCTTATTAAACAATTACAAGTTGTCAGTCACTGTAAATGGATTTAGTTGTAAAATACTAATCAGTTAGGGACTGTTTAAAAAATCAAAGTTAGTTCCCCTTAAGTAGACCTATTTCCACTTAAAATTGTGGAATAACGTGGTTATGGGAAAGGAGACAGGTGACTTCAAGCCAGAGACTGGGTGTCCAAAAAAAAAAAAAAAGGTGCTGAGGAAATTCTGAAATGATCCTTCCATGCAGAAACAATAACAACCACCACAATGATGACGACGACAATGACAATGACAAGAGAAAAGGAAAGGCAGTGAAGTAAGTCTATTGAAGACTGGCGTCAGGAAAGGGGCGCCTGGGGGGCTCAGTCGGTTAAGCATCCGGCTTTGGCTCAGGTCATGATCTCACAGCTCGTGAGTTTGAGCCCCGCATTGAGTTCTATGCTGACAGCTCAGAGCCTGGAGCCTCCTTCTGATTCGGTGTCTCTCTCTCTCTCTCTCTCTCTCTCTCTCTCTCTCTCTCTCTCTCTCTGCCCTTCTCTCACTTGCGATCTCTCTCTCAAAAATAAATAAAACATAGGAAAAAAAAAAAAGACTGGTGTCATAAAAGAAGAGGCACAAGGAGCCAATGGAATGTCACAGCCCCTATGAGCCCACACAGGCTTGGTCAGAGACATACTTGCTGGAGGTGACCTTGAACACATTTATATCAAGTGCTGTGGCGGTTTCACTGCCCTGGGAGAGTGTCCTGGACAAGGGGGTGTCCAGGGGGAAGGGCAGCTATTTGGAACGAACTAGAGCTCACTTGGGGGGGGGGGGGGTTCCTGCTTGTTGGTGGCCCCGCTACTCGTTTAGAAATGGTTTCAGGGGTCCAGTGATGAATTTAATGCTTACATGTATTTCAAGTGTATTAGAAAAAAGAGAACCAGCACAGCGAAACCCTCACATTGTGGACGCCATCACTCGGGATAAAGATGAATGAAAACAAAGTGTGTGGATTTCAGATCCAAGAAATCTGCAGGTTAAGCTCTCACGCGACAGGTATTTTGCCAAGTCTTCAACTTCTTTGGTGTGAACACATGAAGGAGCAACGACCCTCAGCTTTGTGACCATGAATTTTTCGGTTTATAAATCAGGAATTGGCTAACATGAATCTAAATCTATCCAGGAAACAGTCTGACAGTCTGGATCAGGTTGAGGTTGCTTTTGCCTTGGAATGTAGGTGCCACGGAATGAAACCTCAGAACCGTCAGCACTTTATGCAGCACAAAATATATGTTAAAAATTCAAAAATACTTACTGCCCTTTTTTAATTGTGTTCCTGCCAAGCAGTGGGTCAAGGACTGGATCTATCGTTTCCTCCAGATTTTCAACCAAGATGACATCTCCAAAGGCCAAAGCACTTTCAATGGCATTCAAAAACCTTAAAATCCAACCAGAATCGAGATAATAAAATGTCAGTAAGGACAGGGAAAATCTTCCAAATTATTGAAATTATGTTTGACGTAATGTAGATTTTTAATGAGACAAACTTAGAGAAAACTGTTTCATAAACTATTCAACTAGATTACATAGAAATGAATGATTCGATTTTGAGATGAATTACACAGGGATATTGTCCAGGTGAAATTCAACAGTATGAACAAGTCCATGTTAAATGAGCTCTTTTGACAATAACTGTGGTTGAGACAAATGTATCTTATCCAAACATCATAAATTAAAATTCATGTGATAGATCTTTTTATGATTAAAAAAATCAAAATATATTAAACGCCTTGTGACTTTGTTAAACATTCTTTTTTTAAAAAAAACCTTTCGGTTCAGTTGTGGTAAAAGTGGTAAATTATCATTACATTTCACTCTCACTCTCCAAAAATAGTCTCTCCCTATCAAAAATAATTTTCTCAAAGTATCCAGATAAATGAAGAGTACATTTATCTACACGACTACAGAAATTCCTTATTTCATTGTATGTGTGAAAAGGTGAAAGGAGGGTCAAATGAAGTACCATTAAGTCTAAAAGTATTCAATATTAACTATACACCAACTACATACAAGACAACTTCCTTCATCAGACAGTATTGCCATGAGGACCCAAAGACAGAAAGTCTCAGCAGATTCAGTTCTCAAAAGCTTTATGTAAAACTTGACGAAGAAATGATCTTCAAGCATTCCGTGTTGGGCCTGGAAGCCGTGCTACAAAGTACATATTCAGAAATAGGATTCTCATCACCATTAGGCCTATCAATGCAGGTGACAATTCTTGTGTTGCCGTATGTCAAATGCCCTAAAGGATTACAGTACGTCCTATTTCCATTCCCGGTCTTAGGAAGCTGACCGACTTTTCCACCCAGGTGCAGCATTTGTACTAATCTTCAACGTAGTTTCATCTTCAGATTAAGGGGCTGCCACCAAATGTAAATGGCCTTTCAACAAAGATACGTTACTAGAAACAAAGCGAGCAGGTAAACAAGGTGTGCCATGCTGTCACAGAGCATGGTAGGAGAGGTCTAGCAAATGCTAGGACCCATTTCACAACAGCTTAACAGAAAGCCAATCCTTCAGATTCACATACCCTTTCTGGCCCAAGTGTGTGACTTTCAGGTTGGTTCCATACTTATTCTTGATCCACTTAATTCCCTGCTGCTGGGGATCTATCATCAGGGGCCAGCGCTCACAGTGTGTTAGGATAGCGGCGTTTTCGGTGGACATTCGGTCACCGGGCAGCCCCTCATTATTCCAGGTGGCGATCATAGCGTCATCCGTCAACATGGCAATCAAGTCCAGGCCTTCAGTTATTGGGATGGAGACCTTGAAAATCAGAGTTGAATGCAATGAACTGCCGGTGTGGCAGAGCACAAGACTCAGCAGAACAGACAAGAAAACAAGAGACCGAAGCCTGGAGAACACATGTGAATTCTCTTTGGACTCTCAGAAGCCAAATAAAAACTCTCATTATGAAATACAATTCGACCTGCTAGGTATAGTATTTCTACCTCTCAGAATTCTGTCAACTGCGTATTCAACATCTGGTTTATTATTGCATCTGCCTTCAAGTGAAAGGGACCCACGGGCCATGTATGCCCGTTGCCCATCTTGTTGGGTCATCACCCTCTGAGCTATTCTCTGGATGAAAACCACATTGAATAATAGTTTAATTTGGACCCTCAAGGCCATGTATGCCCACCGTCCCTGTCCTTTCAGTCACCATGCTGGTGCTGCTCCTTCCCCACCAGCCTCCAGGCCACACCGCCATGCTGCACCTTCCGCAACCCTTCCCACATGCCCTTCAGGATCCTGCTCCTATTCGGACCAAATAACCCTGCTCCCACTACCTGCTCATCTTCACCAAAACACCAGCTCTCACCTAGACAGCTTGATAGTAAAACTTGGAAAGTTGAGAGGGACCAGTAGCTACGTCCTTAATAATTAACATGAGGAGATACATAGAGAACTGTATAGCTGGACTCCAAGGGCCTTGAAGGTGGCATTTCTTACTGGAAGAAGGCTGCATACTGGAATCCAGGGGAGCTTTCCAAAGCTGCCAACATCAGCCTGCCATCACAAAGGATTCCATGTGAATCGACGATGACTTGTTTTAAAAGTTCACTTCCACGTGATCTCACCGTGAGACTGGGGTGCAAGAACGACTCCCCTGGGGACTCACTTCACTCGAGGGTTTTCTTAACACCCTCAACACTCAAAACCTGGGTGTGGGAAAGAGCTGTCATCCCTCTCACTTCCCTATAGCTTACTCCAAGACCAGTGCTCTCTCATTCTTCGATAAGAAATGCCACCTTCAAGGCCCCTGGAGTCCAGCTATACAGTTCTCTATGTATCTCCTCATGTTAATTATTAAGGACGTAGCTACTGGTCCCTCTCAACTTTCCAAGTTTTACTATCAAGCTGTGACAATTTCAGCACACACGGAGATGGCAAATCCACTCTCCAGCCTTGACGTCCTTCATGCCAAAGCTCTACATTTCCTTTCCACTGGAGCATTCTGGAAAGAGAAAAATAAGAGAACCCCCCCCCCGGGACGATCACACAATGTGCCTGTCCCTGGGTTCCCCCACACGCCCCAACCCCCAGAGATGCCGACATGGTTTTGTAAGGGATTATATAGTAACCCCTTCCTAAGATGATGAACGCTGTCCCAGACCTTACAATCCTCTGAAATTATTTCATTATTGAAATCTAATCTTCTGATACCTACTTCTTTCAATATGATGGTCTATACCTCTCACCTTGAAACATAACATTTACTCTAACCAACAGTATTAAGACACCTACACATTCTTTATTGTAGTAAAACAACATTTGCCATTTTTACCATTTTTAAGTGGAGAGTTCAGTGGCATTAAATATTTTCACACTGTTGTGCAACCATCACCACCATCCATCTCCACAATGTTTTCATCTTCCCCAAGTGAAACTCCATTCGCATTAAACACTGACTCCCCAGCCCATTCTTCCGTCCTGCCCCTGCCAGCTACCACTGTACTTTGTTTCTATGCAATCTGACTAGTTTAGATACTTCATAAAAGTAGAATGATACAAAATATGTCCTTTTATGACTGGATTATTTCACTTAGCACGATTAGTGCAAAGCTCGTCCGTGTTGTAGCATGTATCAGAAGTTCCTTCCTTTCTGAGGCGGAGAAATAGCCCACTGTATGTATAATTCACATTGTATCTATTTATCTACTGATGGACATTTGGATCCCTCCATCCTTTGTCTACTGTGAATCATGCTGTGAACAAATATACAAATATTTGAGTCCCTGCTTTTATTTCTGTTATTTATAGAACCAAAAGTGGAACTGTGGAATCATATGGTGATTCTAGATTTAATTTTTTGAAAAGTTCTCCCATATTTCTGACCACACTCGCATCTCTACCCAGCCTAAACAGCACGTTTCCATTCCCTTGTTGTTCTTCTGCCCACCCCAGGAGTGGAGAGGTGCCTTTGCTTGCTTCTGGCTTAACTACCCTGGCTGGATTCAACATTTTCTGTCCTCTCCTTTTGCTCTTACACTGTGAGCATTGCTGATGAAAGCTTTGTGACTGTGACTACCAATTTGTCTTTTCCAAATTCATCTTTGGTTTTTTTTTTAATTTTTTTTTTTTTTGAGAGAGAGACAGCTTGAGCAGGGAAGGGTGAGAGAGAGAAAGAGGGAGACACGGAATCTGAAGACAGGCTCCAAGCTCTGAGCTAGCTGTCAGCACAGAGCCTGATGCAGGGCTCGAACCCATGAACCTTGAGATCATGACCTGAGCCAAACCCGGACGCTAAACTGACTGAGCCACCCAGGCGCCCCTCCTCTTTGGTTTCTTAAAGCTGCTTGGCAACAATCAACATCTATTCCACCTGCACTCAGTGGGCATTTTTGATGTTTTCACCTGTTCTCTTGAATGGATTTGCTTCTCTTTGGCCAGCTCGCACTGCATTTCCCCAGCTTCCCTCACAGGAGAGAGACCAGCAGGTGTGGCTGCACCAACTATCGATTATTATCTCTGCCTCTGATCACCTTGGTCTCTTTCCATCCCCCACCTGAGTTCAAGGAGTCTTGCTTCTCCTACCTGAGGGGCCTTCCACTGACTTCTATCTTGGAGCCCATGCCCTCCCAATTTCTCGTGGCTCCTCCCTCTTCACCCTTTTACCCTCCACAACTCCTTTTCCCCTTCTTCTCCTGAAGCATGGAAACACTCTATTGCCTCATTCACACTCTGCACGGAGCTCTAGGTCTCTAACTAGGCACTCTGCTTACCTCCTCCCCATCACAGGCAAATTCCTCCAAGCAGAGTCTGTATTTTCCATCTACTTCTACATCTCCCGCTTACAGTGTCACACTTACACCTCTGGGGTCACAAAATGTCATATTTCCATATGTGATGATACCTTCAGTTCTTATTTCCTCTCTCCCTTATCTCTGTGGCTCTGGCATTGCTGACCATTCCCAGGTTTATACTCTTGCCTCCCATGGCACCCCTTTTGCCTGAGGTGTTCTCCAGCCTTTTTGCATCTTCATCTTTCTCCCATTTCCATGTCAGCACTGAGTCAGTTCATTTTATTCCAAGGGTTCCCCCTACGTGAATTCACCCCAACCTATTCACCCCTGACGCCCAAAGCTGACTCTCCACCCAGTAAGGCTCCTCGCCAGCTCCCTACTGCTCACTGACATTTGAACGTGATATCACGTTCCTAGAACCTTCATCATTTCTCCCAAACTAATTTTAAGTCTCAGGGACTGGCACGTGCACATACTTCCTTCCTCCCCATCACTCCCCTGCTTGCCAGGTCCAATGTTATCACTTGCTTCAGCTCATCATCTTCTAGATCACCACTGTCACGGCCTCAACTGTCTTATCCCCTTCTGAGTCACTATTCCTTCTGTGCCCAGGGTGAGCTTTCCAATGCGTAAATCTAACCACAGAACTCCTTTAAGTCCTTCAATGACTTCTGATCCTTAAGATAAACCTCATACTGTTTCTTAGTTTTATAATATGGGGGTTATAATATGGCTGCTTACTAAGTCTGTAACACTCATCCATATTTTCCAGTCTATAATGATATATCAGCTTATCTACATTTTTTAAAACTTACTTAACATTTTAATACTTAAATCACTTGGAACTCTTCATCTGCTAGGCAGCTGGGAAGGAGAGCACTAGCTATAGTTTTGTCCAATAGGTTGGTTAGTTGTGGTGTCACCATCTGCTGAAAAATCCATTACTTCCCCCACTGAGATGCAATGTACATTTAAGCATATATTCTTTCATTTGAAAATATCTATTGATAGTCTGGTAGTTCTCCAAAGGATTAAACCTAGAGTTACCTTGCACTGTAAGAAAAGAATCTCACTCCTACATATATACCAATGAGAAGTGAAACATATCCACACAAAAACACCTCTACACAAATAATTTGAATATTCACAGCAGTATTTTCCATAATAACCAACAAGCAGAAGCAACCCACATGCCCATCACCTGACGAATCTGTAAATGAAATGTGGTGGATCCACACAACAGACTACACTTCAGGCATAAAAAGCAATGAAATACTGGTACAGACTACGCATCATGGAAGAACCTGGAAAACATGCTAAGTGAAAGAAGGGAGGGACAAAACACCGTATGTTGTATGAGCTCATTCACATGAAATGTTCAGAAGGGGCAAATCTAAACAGATATAAAACAGACTGGTGATCCTCTAAGCCTGGAGAGAATGGGGTGATTGGAACTAATGGAGATGAGGTTTTTTTCCTGGGACAGATGACCATGTTCTAGAATTGACCGTGATGATGGCTGTACAGCTCTGTGGATACACTAAACACCACTGAAATGAGTACTGTAAGTGGGTAGACAACTTATATCTTAATGAAAAGATACATTCAGCATCTACAATGTCCCAAGTACCAGGCCAGGTTAACAAAATAAACAAAATCCTTGTTTCCATGGATCTTACACTGTAGCTGAGGGAAGGAAAAGCTTGTAACCAAAGCAAATGAGTAAGTGAAAGAACATGTTAGAAAGTGGTAAATGTTGAGTAGGATGAGGCATACTGAGGGATGGACCTTAATCCTATCTGGAATTTAAAGATGGTGTCTGAACAAAGACCTAATGGATGGAAATGAGCCATTTATATTATATCTAGCAGACAGATAGATAGATAGACAGACAGACAGATAAAGGAAACACCAAATGCAAAGGGCCTGAGGTCAGACCATATCTGGTATATTCAGGAACGGTGGGCAGTAGGACTGAGGCAGAGCAGTGAGGAAAAGAATAATAGGAAGTAAGATAAAGAGAGAGAAAGGGGCAAATCACAGAGGGTTGTACAAGGCCTTATAGGGCTTCTGGCTTTTACTCTGAGTGCAGAGAGGAGACCTGGAAGGGATTCTGGAAGAAAATTCACTTAATGTGACTTGCACTTTTAAAGCATCACACTAGCTGCTATGCTGAGATTAGATTTTAGAGAGAAACCACCAATATAGCAGCAGGGAGACCAGTTAGGAGGTTGTGGCAGTAATCCATGAGGGGGATGATGGCCTGGCCCAGGACGGGAGAAGGGAAGGTGGTGAAAACTGGTCAGATTCTGAATGTATTTTGAAGGCATAGCCTGCAGAATTTCCTGGATGGACTGGATATGAGTGCCAGAGGGAAGAATCACGTTAAGGTGACTCCAGGGATTCTGGCTCAACAGAAGGGTGGAGCTGCCATTAAACAAGTTGGGAGTGCCATTAAACAAGTGGAAGAATTTTTGGGGGGAGAAGGTCAGCATTTTGGTTTAGATGAACTGTAGAGGGGACACCTTTCTGACACGGAAGTGAAGATGCCAGGGTCTGGGCCACAGACAAACTTTTGTAAATTACTGGCGTACAAGTCACATTTAAGGCCACAGACCTGGTGAGAAGCAGCTCCCAGATAAAAGGCTGGCCATTTCAATCTTAAGAATGGGGAGAAGAAGAATTGAAATCTGAGAAGAATTGATAAGTGAGGTAGGAGGAAGGTGGGGGAGGGGAGGTCTTGGAATCTAGGAAAGAAGGTGCTGATGGAAGTGTTGAATAATCAATCACATCAAACGTAGCCAAGAGTCAAGTAGGAGGAGAATGGAAAACGCACCACTAGACTTGGCAATGTCAAAGCAAAATCAACAAGAGGAGTTTTGGTAGAGTGGTGTGGACAAAAGTCTGTCCAGAGTGACTCAGAAAATGGAGGATCTGCAGACAGTGCATCTAGATTCACCTCTCAAGTGCTTACTGTAAATGAACGCAGAGAAATGAAGGAGTAGCTGGAAAGGCAGAGAGGGTTTGAGAGAAATTTGTTAGTATATTTTTTAAAAATTTTTAATATTTATTTTTTTTTGAGAGAGAAAGAGAGAGAGACAGAGCATGAGTGGGGGAGGAGCAGAGAGGGGAGACACAGAATCCAAAGCAAGCTACAGATTCTGAGCCTTCAGCACAGAGCCCGATGATGGGCTTGAACTCATGAATCACGAGCCAAAGTCGGAAGCTTAATTGACTGAGCCACCCAGGTGCCCCTGATGCATTTTTTACATGGGAGAAATAACTATGTATGTGAATGCTGGTGGACATGATCTAGTAATGAAATAGTAGGCAGGGAAAAAATCATAAGAGGAGAGAACTACTCTAGAATTATCCCCAAGGAAGGGAAAAGAGATGGAAAGTAGTACAAACCGGGATGATCACCTTGAGGATAAAATGTCAGCTGTTCATCTTACAGCCTCAGGAGGGAAGACAGTGTATGAGCACATTATTTGTAGGTGATAGATAGGCCTGTGGGAGTTAATACATGAAAGATGCCAAATATCTCTCAACATCCTTGACTGCTTCTGAACTCTATGCTAGTTTTCTATTTCCCCTGCAGTGCCCATTTGTTGTGATTATTTTAGTTTTAGAACATACTTTACTATCTTGAAGGACAAGTGCCTTCTTAATGTTCTAGTCCAATACTGGTGTTCTCAAAAACATATGCTTCCAACAAACCTTAAAATCACCGGGTCAAGTAAAATTTTAACTCCTGGAGTTCTGATTTGAAAAAAGCTAAATTGACTCACTAAATTGGGGATAACTAATCCATTTAGAATATAAAGTCTTCACTTCTAGGAATACATTAAGGATGGTTGACTTGATTTATAAAAGGGTTCTTTCCAAGGTTACCTTAAATAGGTCAACGGGTCATTACTAAATGACATGGTTGGTTTATAGGTTTTAAAACATCATAAAAACAGGAGTGTCTGGCTGGCTCAGTTAGAAGAGACGCAACTCTGATTCTCAGGGCTGTGAGTTCAAACCCCAGGTTGAGTGAGCACAGAGCCTACTTCAAAAACATTTCTTTTAATAAATAAATTTTAAAAAATCACAAAAACCACAGTCACTTATTGACTGGTAAATGAACAAACCATTTGAACCCCCAAGATACCTGACACAAACTGACAAGTAAGACACAATTAGGAGACAGTTACCTACAGACCAGCGGAGCTCTAAAAAATACCCTATATAATGAGAAGGACAGACAACAGGTGCTGCTTGAGAGAGCAGGACAAACACTTTCAGAAGAAAATTAATTTAAAAAATTAACGTTAGCAATTTGAGCTCCTCTTGGGATGCTCCATACATTTGTACACGTGTCACGGTCTTTCCCACTTTGCTGTGACTGAATCTAGAAGGAGTAAAAGAGAACTGGCTCAATGACTGGAACCCTCTTTCCGTAAGGACAAACATTTGTCCCCCTTGATACAAAAATACAGATTCAAAGGGGGTACATGCACCGTGATGCTTACAGCAGCATTACCAGCCACACAAACTATGGCAGGAGCCCATATGTCCACTGACTGATGAATGGATAAAGACGACAGGGTGCATACATGAAATGGCCTCTTACTCAGCCATCAAAAAGAACAAAATCTTGCCATTTGCAACAACATGGATAGAGCTAGTATGTACTGTGTGCTAAGTGAAAAATCAATCAATCATCAATGCCGAACATTAATACACAGAGAGACGTAGCATATCTTAAGGGCTCCCATTAAGTGAGATGAAAACTGGTGCATAAGAAACAGTGGCCTGGGAGTCAAGAGGTCTGACTTCCCATTCTACACGACCTTAGTCAAGTCACTTAGACTTCTGTGACTGTTTTTTCTACTGAAATTTCAAGATGATGCTTCCAAAGGCCGACAAGGGAAAGCAGTGACTTACCTTGTGCTGGAGAAAGGGAACCCACTTGCAGTCCACCAGCTCCCGGCGATACTGTTTTGTGAAGGATCCAACGTAAGACACAAATGCTGCTGTGAGGAGAACGTCTCCACAGAGGGTCTTCTCCTGAGCTTCAAATGACTTGATAGACAGACCCCAGCGGATCTTCTCTGACTGAAAGGTAACGTTACTCAGATGTAACCGCATCGTGAACACCAACTCAACAAATGCTTGATGGAATCATGTTCCCACTCAGTTTGAGTCTACATCCTTTCGTACAGCCTTTAGAGGGCACAGAACCAATCTGAACAGCATGGCTATCTTCATCCTTTTTACCTTTGAAACCCATCATTATGAAGGGGCTCTCAGGCTCTCTTCAGTGCATTTTACTGCAATATGCCACTAGAACTTTCCTATCTCCTTCCTGGTGGATGATCTGACGCTTTATTGAGGACTGTCCTCTTTCTTCAAAAGCTGACAGTTGCTTCCTCATCTCTCTGAGAGTGGAGCATCAAGAGCTTTGGCCAAGACTGAGTGACATTAGGATCTGTAATGGTGGCTTCACTGCTCTGCATTCCTCCCACTCTCCAGCAACGGCTCTACACCGCCCTAGACAGACATGCATTTATTTTTATTCAAGTTTTTAAAAATATTTACTTTATCTCTGAGACAGAATGAGTGGGGGAGACAGAGATAGAATCTGAAACTGAGCTGTCAGCACAAAGCCCAACACGGGGCGTGAACCCATGAATCATGAGATCATGACGTGAACTGAAGTGGGAGGGGTAACCGACTGAGCCACCCAAGCGCCCCCAGAAAAACATTATTTTAAACATACTGGCTATCAGCTGCTTACAGACAAAGGAAAATAACGAACACCAATCATATTAATTAATTAAAATGTAAAGCTTAGAGAGCCACCTATCCTGGATGCTATTAATTAAAGAATAGTGCTGGTAGTTAATAAACTTGGGTTATTTCTCTAATATACCCTCCAGTCCACCTTAAAAAAACTGGAAATCAGGAGGCTCCCACTAGCTTTGAAGACACTATGCTTTAAAGGATTCGGTTCAAGTCCTTCTATCTAGTTGGATGACCATTTAAAATCTGGATTCCAGGCTATGTATGGGGAGGCCTTAATATGGGATTGGCATATAACTACAGTAAGTATTTTGGACTGACTGAACTGAAGGAAAGTTCACTAATTCACTAGATTTCAGTGCAGGCTAAAATTGGTATCACATTCTAAACACATGAAAATTAACAGAAACTGAAAACCCCCCAGCAAGGTGATAGTACAGGCAAAGAAGAACCCTGTGGAATTTAGTGTGGAAGAAGAGAGGACGCAGAAGGCAAACACGATCTATGTCAGAACAGATGGGACTGCCGGTCCCCTGCACACCATCGTACTACCCGTAACTCAGAGGTCAGGAACTTAGCACGTGCGAACGGTTAGCAGAGCTATTTTAAGATTACCTCCTTGCTCTGCTTGAGAAAGATCATCCCAAGTTAGCCATAGAAACACTAAGGAACTTCAATTCTTTAGCCCTCTTTATAGAATTCATTACTTTCCTTCCTTAGCTACAGACCACATATCCATTAATTTCAAAGAGAAATTTCTCATTTGCCTTTCCTCCATCTTTGTTGTCTTTGGATAGTAAATGATAAACAATAAAGTGCACCCACCTCATTCTCCAAAACAGCTTTGAAATTTGAAGATTTACTAAACATAGACTTATTGGCTATTGAAATCATCGATAATTTCACCATCCCACCCACACAACATAAATCATTACTGACATTGGCTAACAAGGGTTTAGGAGTTGGAACATGTCCTGTAATAAATTTCTAGACAGTTAAAAATCACTATAATTTTATTCTAATGCATTATAGATTGCCTGTAATGTCATCCTGGCTGGGGTGACCCATTTCTAATTTTGAACAGCTGTTCAGCTCAGGAGTTAGTTAATGATTAAATATAAATTGCCTGATTTATTAGTCTGAATGGTTGGGCCTATAGCTTCCAGGTCAATGCTATATAGACAAAATCATCAGTCTTGATGCTTTTCACAAGTTAACTGTCTCCTGTTCTAGTAGGAAAGAATTTGTCCTCAAAGGAAAAGGTCTGACATCTTCAATTAATCCTTAAAAAAAATGTGTGTGTGTGAGTGTGTGTGTGTGTGTGTGTGTGTGTGTACAAATACACATGTAATTTGTTTTTTGGGTAGCTAACATCATTTCACCTTCTCTCCTTGCCTCATCTAAATCATCCTGAGTAAGTGAAGCCTTTGAAAGACGGTGCTACGTGGTAGAGGTACATGGTAGAGCCCTATACTAGTTTTCTATAGTGTATTTGGTCATCTGATCCCTACTACACGAAAACGGTCTAATTAACTGGCACTTTTTCATTTTCCTAGGTACCTCACAAGTAGTAAACATTTCAAACTCCTTAAATCATTTTCAAGAGAAGCAGGTGTAAACTCCACTAGCAGCAGAGGAATTTCTCAACTGATATAAGAACAAATCTTCAAAGCAGAATTTTTTTTTTTAACACAAGGCTCCACAAACTCAACCATTCAGAGGCACCTGGGTGTCTCAGTCGGTTGAATGCCTGACTTCAGTTGAAGTCATGATCTCCTGGTTTGTGGGAAAGAGCCCCACATTGGGCTCTGTGCTGACAGTTCAGAGCCTAGAGCCTGTTTCAGACTCTTTCTCCCTCTCTCTCTGCCCCTCCCCTACTCGTGCTCTGTCTCTTTCTCAAAAATAAACAAACATAAAAAAAAAAACAAACCAAAACCTCAACCATCCACTCAATGAGCAAATATCTGCGGGTGCCTATGATGTGCCAAGGATTAGACTGTTTGGGATCAAGCAGTGCAGAAAACAGATGTAGTTCCTGTTCTTGAGGAGGTTCTATTCTAGCTAGGGGAAAAAAGACCCCTTGCCCCAAAAGTATATACATTCGCAAATGTATGTTTTTAAGTGTATCATGTGGTGATAAACGCTATGAAAAAATAAAGCTAAGTGGAAAGAGACCTATGGGATGGGGTGTAAGTGTAGGTGGCTGTGTGTACGGGGTTTTAGCAGCAACCTGGAGCCAGCGAGGGAGCCAGTGATGTCACTGTTTGTGACAATGTTTGTGTAAGCCTCAAGGAGGAAGAAGGCAGAGGCCACAGGTCTAAGAATGACCGACAGTATGAGGAGGAGCAAGGGGGCCAGAGAAAGCGGAGCTGGATGGCAGGTGACAGATCTAAGGACAGAGAAGCATCCGGGAGCCAGATCAAATGGGGCCTTCCAGGCCAGAGAAGGCCTTTGGACTCTATTTTGAGTTAGACGATTGCTGGAGAATTCTGAAAGAGGGAAGACATGAATACACTTAACTTTTCAATTACTCAGCAGCAATAAAGGGAGTGGACTTTAGGGGGCAGTGGTGAAGACTGGGGCAGGACTCCAGGGGCCAGCACAGCGAGAAGGAATGCACTTCCTGGGGAGAGCCGGTACAGCCTGCCGACGGGCTAGATGGGTCACCACACGGAGAACAAAAACTCACGAGTGAGTCCAAAGCTTTTGGCTGTAACCACTGGAAGACGAGATTTGCAATTACTGAGATGGAACGGCCAGAGTGGGTTTTGCAGCTATGAGTGCCAGAGGGCTGATGGGTTTAAGTCTGTAGTAAATTTAAATTAGATTTTTTAAAGTCTACTCTAAAAGTATGGCTGCCGCCTGCCCCAGCCCATCCTAGCACACGTGTACCCTCTTTGCTTCTAGGGGAATTCTGATTTTCAAGAGTGGTGAGGGAGATGAGCCGTGACTGGCGAAGCCATCATGATAACCCCGTTTCCCATTTTCCTGGCCTCCTTTGCACCTAGATGCAGTCACTCTAGTTCTGGCTAAAGAACCCTAAGTGGCTGTCTGCCTGATGGGTTTCCAGGAAAACTCAGGTTTTCATATAAAAGGAGAAAAACCCAGCTGCTCCAGATTATTTTCTGTCTCCCCTGAATCCAGAGGTGTGGCACCTATCTGTGAGCATGCTGCAGAATGTCTGGGTGTGAGGGACCCCACGCTGCATATGGAGAAGCAGGAGGGACAGAGATTTGAAGTCTGACAGCTACTTCTCTGAATCAGACTGATGATGACTTAGCCCTGGAATGTTTTTGCAATATGCGAAAAATAAATTCCCATTTGTTTAAGCCACAAGTAAGTCAACTTTTCTATCACCTCCAGCTAAAGGCATTTCTCATGGTTCAGCTATATACTTCTGGGAAGGACTGAAAAAAAATAAGAGCTTTACGGAGACTTAGTTCACGTATCATGGAATTTACCCTCTCAAGTACATGTGTGAGTAGATTTTAGTATAGTCACAGACCTGTGTGATCATGCCCACTCATTCAAGAATGTTTCTCTCACATAATGGACCAACTATACTTATTAGCAGTCTCTCCACACTCTGCCGCCTTGTCCAGAACCTGGCAAGTGCTAACACGTGGACTCCGTCGCTCTGCCCATTCTGGACATGTTACACACATGGAGTCACACATGTGGCATTTTGTGTCTGTCTTCTTTCACTTAATTTTCATTTATTGGGTAGTTTCAAGGTTCAGCCATGTTGTAATATGTATCATCCTTCAATCCTTTCTACAGTCAAATAATATTCTATCGTATGAATATCACACATGGGAGAACAAGTAAAATCTGTGACTTCCTGAGGACAAGGGCTTAAGTTCCTTGGCCACTCGTGTTCAAACAGGACACATTTAATAAGAATTGCTGCAAGCATTTTTATTTAATAGAGCAACTATTAACCTTAGCATGTCAGTCACTTGTAAAGAGATGTCACAGGAAAAACCAACCCAGCAACCAACCCTGCAGGCTTAGTTTTTGAAATGTTCTGATGGTAGAACTCAAAGGCAAGTGTATAAGAAAAGGACCAGACAACAGTTCAATCCCACAATTATCTAACGCCTGTCCTTGGTTTAAAACAGATCTTAGGAATTCATGGAGTTCATGGCTATATACTAAAAAGTACAAAGAGTTTTTTTTTGCAATGACTTAAACCTGTTACTTACTGATAAGAATGATGTAATCACCCAGTGTATATAAGACCCTGGCTGTCTCAATAAACATGTCCTTTTCTACCAACCGCAAAAAAAAAAAAAAAAAAAAAGTACAAAGAATCCATCACTTCTTCCTTTTAGTCCATTGGAACTACAGTGTTAATGACGATTATTTCCCTTCATTATTGATTCCATGTTTATTTAGTGGTTATCTATTTAGTTATTATTAACAGTAAATACCCCCCCCCCCAAAAAAAGAGGTGATCTGAATATTTGAGTTAGAATTTTGGAAGAAAAGGTCAACTTACCTCAAGTTCCTTGACAAGCCTGTTAGCTAGTTCAATGGTTTTATTGGTTTGGTTCACCTCTTCTTGACATTGAACTTTCTTGGCTATTGCTTTTTCAAATGAAGCAGTGAGTCTGCTCAGATTTCGATCCAAATCCTAGGTAAGAGTTGCAATTAGCTTTGGAGCCATTTTTTAGGTGAAATGGAGAGAGTATAGTTACCTTAAAAATCTATGACCTTTAGATCAGTGAAACCAACCTCCCTGCCTCCTTGATTTCTGCCCTGTTCGCATACATATGCTAGGGAAGAAAAACGGTTAGTGAGAGAATGAAGTGCCACTGTAGATGACAAGTTCACCATGTGGTCTTTTCACCTTCCTTCCTCACGAAGCAGAGCGCACACAGTGACTGCGGGTGCGGACGAGCCCTCCAGACTCCAACATACCTAGGTGCTCTGTTCCCTCTCCCTTGTGCCGAGCTAAGCTGACCCTCCAGCATCACCTTGATTAATGATAACGGTCAGTTTTTGGTTTTCCACCTCTTGACCCTTTTCCTATTTCTCACTGGCCCATAACTCATGTAAGGAAGAGTAGGGTTTATGATTGAGCCCCTCCAGACCTCAGCAGCATGACCTAATGTGGGAAAACCAGATCTTATCTTTTGGAAATTGGACTGAAACTCAGAGGTATGTCCATGTCTCTGGCATCAAAAGACCTGGCAAGATGTGTACATTTTGGAGGGCTTCATTTGGAGAAGGGTTATCTTTCACCAGAAGCATAGGGGAACAGGGGAAGCTGTCCCAAAAAAAGAAAGAATCAAGGGGCAGCAATATGAGAAGCTGCACAGCTCTGAAGAGACACCAAAACACATTCACGGCAGCTTCCTCTAATCTCTTTCTTCCTAAGACCAAGTCATACTGTTTTTCTTCAGAGTTCCAGAAGTTAGCCCGATCTCCTTTTTGGCTTAAGGTTTTCTAATTAGGATTCTGTTACTGATAAGCAAAAACCCACAATGACTAACACATCAGTACTTGGGAGGGGCCTTACTACAGCATCTTGCTCTCTGCCAAGTTCTAAAAACCCCAAATAAGATATACAGTACTGCTTTTGCAAGTAAGTGGGAAGTTCCAAGAGATTTTACTTAACAAACCTGTGGAACGTTCACCACTCATAATTTAGAGATTGGTTCTACTGGTCAATGGCCCAGTTATCTTTATTTCATTTGTATCATTAAAGCGGCACCTCTTCAAGAAAACGATGCACATGCCCCATTTAAAATGCAAAATAGTATCAAATATTTGAGAACATATCACCATTTGGAAATCAGATGAAAATACTTAATAGCACTGCTAGGGATTTACCCAAGGGATAAAGAAGTGCTGATGCACAGGAGCACATGTACCCCAATGTTCATAGCGGCACTTTCTACAATAGCCAAATCATGGAAAGAGCCTAAATGTCCATCAACTGATGAATGGATCAAGAAGATGTGGTATATATATATA